>NC_056523.1:329109470-329277161 GCF_019175285.1 Sceloporus undulatus | reverse complement strand
CCATTGCCTTCCTCTAAGGCTGAGAGAGAGTGATGTTCTTAAGGTCACCTTGGTGGGTTTCCATGACTTGAGTGGGAACCTGAACCCTGGTCTTCCAGTGTCCAAGGCCAGCACTCAAACCATTATGTCATACTGGTTCTCCACAAGCTGTTATTCCAGAGAAATCATGTTGCTTTCAGACTCTCTTCTATGGAAAATAGATCTTTAAACCTTCCCATATTACCATTTTTAGATTTCATGTACATACTTTTGAAGAGTTCTTAATTACCTCCGCTCATGTCTATAGTCTCATCACAGAAAGCAGCCTCCAGATCCTTTGGTCTCCCTCCTTCCCCCCCCCCCCCCTTTTTTTGGGCAGACTTCTTTCAGAATTTTTTTTTAAATCATGAAAGTGTAGCTAATGTGAAGCTGTGGTGTTGCAAAATAAATGCCTTCAACCAGCAGGATTAAAATAGAATGTAGATCGTGTTCTTTGTGTACTTTGCTGGCTGCAGATTATCACGAGCACTTGAAATAGTGCTGAGAGTTCCCTACTGGTTTCCAGAGTACACTGGCTGTCCAGGGCTGAAGTTTGCAGGGGATTGGCCTAGTAGTCACTAGGGCATGGTAACCTGTCACTTGCACAGTGGTGACACAGAGTCTGCTGTGACTGGTGTATTATGCTGTTATGACTCCGGGCGGCCCTGAAAATATATATTCTGCTCCCTACCTGTCAACAGTAACGACTCCTCCGGCTGCTGATTCTCCATATATAAAGTTCCCCAAAGAGCAGCCTGAGCATTTGGGCATTGTGCTCTCAAATAATGCAAGACAAGGCTAGAAAGCCTGTCCAATTTTTTCTGCCCCTAATCCCCATCTTGATTGCCTTTTTTCTCTTTCCGCAGGGATGGCTTCGGGCTTCCGGAAGGATGCAGCTACATCCCCCGGACTGACAGGCAGCAGGAAAGAGCTTGTAACTGCAGCCACTTCCCCAATCCAGCATGACACCTTGCGGTAAGATGACGGGTAATCTCTGGTTTAAGATTCCACAGACGCAACTGTCAAATTTCACCCATGTACGCAGGGAAGTGGCTGAGTTTCTCTGATATTTCATGTTTTTTCTCAAGCTGGATAATATAAACTTAGAACTGCCATATCCTGTGACATTTATAGTAAGCCTTAAATTGCTTGTTAGAATAAGGAAGGAAGGAATATGCCAAGTTCTAATACTTTAATTTTTTAAAAAGTAGTTGTAAGTCCTGACATGTTTAATACATTTGTAAATAATTTGGGGAGATAGTATTTGTGGCGGTGGGACCTTTTCTCTCCCTCCAGAGCCTGCCTCAAGTTTTAAATCCTCCAAGTGTTGTTGCCCTTAGTCCTACCAAACTGTGCCACATTTTATCTCAGTGTTTTCCTTTTAAGCCAGTTTCGACAAATGTTGGTTTGCTGTTTAATGGCAAGTAAGAAAATCACATTAAGTCAGCAGTTCTGATAAGTCACCTTGAGAAACCTTAAATGGCAACACTGTTCGTTATGAAGAACCAAAAAATAAAACAGTGTTGTTTTTCTTCAAGGCTAATAAGGTTAATAACAGCAATTGCCTTTACTTTGATCTTCCCAGTGCTGAGAATTTATTATATGAAAATCCCAACACTGTTTGAAAACAAAGCATAGCTTTGGATGGCTTAAAATTTGCAGGGAGGGGCAGATGTTGAAGGCAGAAAGTCTGGACACTTGCAGTTTGGAGTGGGGACCAGTTTGGAAGTGGTGGAAATGCAATGCTAGCTCTTAGCATATTTGAAGATGATCTTGAGAATCTCAGCTCTGCCTTCCTGTCCTTGGGCACAAATGTCTTTCCCTTACTAATCATCCCATAGCATTATGTCTGCTTGGATGCTAACTGTGGGTGCTCTTAAGTGCTGTCAAGTTGGTTTCAAGTCATGGTGACCCTCTGAATGAAAACCTTCCAAGAGGTCCTGTTCCTAACAGCCCTGCTCAGGTCTTCCAAATTTAAACTGGTAGCTTATTTGAACCTATCCACTTTTAAAGTGGCCTTCCTCTTTTTCATGTCCCTTCAACTTTATCATCTATTTTCTGAACTTTGATTTACAGCAACACTATGAATGAGAGCCCTCCAAGATCCCTGGTCATCCACTGCCTTGTTTAGGTCTTGCAAACTCAAACCTTTGAATTTTTTGATTAAATTAATCTTCCTGTAGTGTGATCCTCCTCTTTTCCTACTGTCCTCCACTTTACCAAGCATTATCATCTTTTCCAGGGAGTCATGTTTTCTCATGGTATACCCAAAGTACAATAGCCTCAGTTTAGACATTTTGCCTTTAGTGAGAGTCCAGGCTTGATTTCCTGTGAGGCATGATTAGGTTAGATCAGATCAGATCAAATAATTTGTGTGTTATTTTTTTCTGTCAGCTTTCTTTGTTGTCCAACTTTCACATCCCACATAGGAATAGGAAATATAGCAGGAACAACAAATGCTAACCTTTCTTGTTATATACGATAACTCAACTCAAGGCAACTGTGTGAGTGAGAAATCTCCAAGAATCTGAGTTATCAGTGGCCTTGCTTAGGTCTTGGCCAACTTATGGCAGTTGTGGCTGTTGTGGCCTGTGTGCTGTGCCCATAACCCTTGTTGGGACCTATGGAAATGACGCACAGTGTCCACCACGACCACCTGCAGAGTTCAGCCATGTCGACAGGACGCCAAGAAGAAGGAATCTGTGAAGATGTCTTCAACTAATAATGACTCTTACAAGTCTTCACTCTAAATGAGGGCTTTAATCTTCCTTTGCAGTATTTACAATATAGATACACACAGTGTATTGGACATCCGTCTCTAATACACAATATTTACACCAACCAACAATAATAACACAACCTCTGAGGCAGCCACATTAACACACAACCATCTCACTGCCTCTCAGTAACAGACACAGCCCACTCTCAGTCACCAACTGTCTCTCTGTCCTCTCAGTGACAGTTGAGAACTGACAGTTGACAGTTGCATCAACATTCCGATGATGCCCTGTTTGAATGCTGACACTTTAGCTGCCACTGGAGCTCCAAATTATCTGCACAACAGCTCCCCCTAGTGGCCACACCAATGTCATTTCCTGACAGTGGCTTCCCTTACTGTGGCCGGTTACAAACTGGCATTTGGGACGTCCGGAGGACGTCCCATTTTAAAAAGGGGGCGTCTCTTCTAGACGCCCCTGGGCCTAATACGGACTCCGTCCATACAAGATGGCGCCAGCCCTTCTACATGGCCAGCGCCATCTTTGCGTATCGGATGCTGAGCGTCCGTACGCGTCGCGTCCTTTGTGACGTAGCGAGTGCGCCCCTGGCGCCTCGCTACGTCGCAAACGCGACTCTAAAAGAAGCTCCACTTTGGAGCTTCTTTTTCGGTCTGCACGGGAGCCGCGCCGTGTGGAGGCTCCGGCTCCCCCGCGGACTAACCGGCGGCGGTGGCAGACCGCCGCAAAGCGGCAGTTTGTATCCCGCCTGTGTCTATCCACCTGTAATACAATCTTCCTTTTTTTCTATTGCCCTCAGCTTTCTCCAGCAATATTGTCTTTTCTTGCAAATCTTGGAATATGGCAGCTTTAGTGTAGCCATTTTGACTTTTAGTGAGAGTTCGGGCTTGATTTGCTCTAGGGCCCATTTAGTTGCCTGTTTTGGCGGTCCATGGTATTTGTAGAACTCTCTTTCAGCTCTACATTTCAAATTTTCTTTCTCCCATCTGCTTTTTTCACTATCAAATTTTTACAGTCATACATAGATTTTGTTCATATTATGGCACAGATAAGCTAAATATTAACCATAGATTATCTGAAACTCAGGTTTAGCAGTATGACTATACAAGCTCTGTTGTCACATATGCAAAAACTCAGATTTCTACATGGGTAACAACAAATACATGACTGAAGGGACCTTTTTCCAGAGTTATCTCACCCCACACCACCCCAGCACTTTTATACACTGTGTCTGTACATGGGTGGGTAGCTGTTTCTAAAGTTGAGAGAAAGTAGTTCAAGTTAACAGACTTCTTTTTTAATGCACATTATGCACTCAATTTGTCCTCACCACCATCACCTACTTATGGCAACCCTAAGGCAAATCTACAGCGCTATACAAATATAGCATAATAATAATAATAATAATAATAATAATAATAATAATAATAATAGTAATAATAATAGTAATAATAATAATGGGGTTTTCTGTGCAAGATTTGTTCAGTGGAGGTTTGCCATTGCCTTCCCTGAGGCTGTGAGTATGTGACTTGCCCAAAGTCACCTATTGGTTTTCATGGCAAGCAGGGAAAAGAACCCTGGTCTTCAGAGTCATAGTCCAGCACTCAGACCACTACACCACACTGGCATATATAGGGAGAGGCAATCCTTCAAGTATTCAGCTCTCACTAAAGTCAAAATGTCTAAACTGAGGCTATTGTACTTTGGGTATACAGTGGTACCTCGGGTTACGAAATTAATTCGTTCCGCGGCTAATTTCGTAACCCGAAAAACCTTCGTAACCTGAATTGCCATAGGCGCTAATGGAAAAAAAGCCGCGGCTCCGCCGCGGCTCCATTGAAAATAGCGCCGAGGTTTTTTCGTAACCCGAAAAAACCTTCGTAAGCCGAAACAATAAATCCCTATGGGATTTTTTCGTATCCCGAAAAATTCGTAAGCTGGGTAATTCGTATCCCGGGGTACCACTGTACCATGAGAAAACATGACTCCCTGGAAAAGATGGTAAGGCTTGATAAAGTGGAAGACAGTAGGAAAAAAGGATGGTCCCAAGCCATTTAGGACTTCGAATGTCATTACCAGCACCTAGATGGAGCTGCTCTTGGCTACCTGTCAGAGTTGACAGTATTTGGCCAGCTTGGTCAATGGTCTGACACAGTATAAGGCAGATTCTTATGTTCCAGTAATCTCTATACCCAAATATTTCCTCCCTGTGCTCCAGTCCTTCTTTGCTTGGCAGGGGTTGGACTTCATGACCCTTGAGGTCCCTTCCAATTCTGTGATTCCGAGATTGTCAGTGGATAGCAAAGTCTCTTCCTCTCTTTGGACCTCTGTGTCCAGATTTGGAATGGCAAAGGAGAACTCTGACTTTTCTGGCTGCTGGTGCTAAGAGAGGTAGCTGCCCTTTTCTTGGCACCATAGCTTGTCAGTGAAGGGAACGTATGAAAATATTGAGCTCTCATGGGTCTTTAGGAGCCTTCCTACTTTCTTGGGGGGGCATGGTGAACCTTTCTTCTGCTAACAACCCAACAGGCTGCTGTGTTATTTGTCTTAGTCCAACTGCTGTCTTGTATTTAAGTCAGTTTCAGACTCCTTTGCATCTGATCTTCAATTTTTCAAAAAAAAAATATTAAAATTCCCTCTGCAACTGTACTTCCTTTCTCCCTTCCCTTTAAGTGTGTTCTTTTCTTCTTCTCTTCCTTCCCATCCCCTCTAGTGCAGTGTGTTAGTATAATTGACCAGGTTAAAGAGCCATGTTTTGCTTTCCCTTACTCATGGGCTTCTCTAATTGAAAATGGTAAATGGACAAGTATTTCTGTGGGAGACCTAAACCCGATCCTATTCTTCATCAAGGAAACCTGCTTGGGCAGCAGGTCAGTCTCAATTTATCACTGAATGGGTTATAAGCTTAGATTGCAGGTTTAACTAACTAAATTAATCAATATGGAGAATTATAGCTGCTGGTGTGCCACTAAAGTTAAAGATCTGTCAGCATGTTTGTTATAATCCACAGTTAACGGTTTAACCCTAATGGTCTGCTTTGCTTGGGCAAGAAACTTGCTGAACAAAACCTAAGTCTTAATGGGAGGGGTGCGGGGACAGAGAAAGGGAGGGGGGGAGGTAGAAAACCAATTGAGTTTGCAATATGTTTAATTACTGCTGGCTATTTAAACTTCTTGCAAGGAGAGTCAAGGCAGATTCCATGCACAGCATTATCTAGGATCAGTGGCAAAAACAACAGGAACAATAATAGTGCCTTAGTTTCTGTGGTGATGGAGGTCTCTTGGGAGGAAAGGAGAGAGGAAATCAAGGAAATTTTTCAATATAGCCTGGCTCCCTAAAAATAAGGAGGCAAGCGAAGCATTTTGTACTTGTACTACAGCAATCTAGGGTGTCCAAGGCCTGATCTCTCATCTCTCTTCTGGGAGTATTAGCAATGGAACCAATTCCCCCAAGAGACTTTATGGGGTCCCTTTCTCGGGGTGTCTTCAAAAAGTGTCTGGACAGCTACCTCTTGCTGTGGATGCTCTAGTTGGAGTTCCTTCACTGAGCAGAGAGTTGGATTTGATGGCCTCTGGGGTTTCTTCCAACTCTACAATCCCATGATCTCCCTCTGGACCAGCGGCAGATCTAAGGGCCATTTTGCTACTGGTGGGACCCTCTTGAGAGTGAACAGACAGCCAAGAAACAAAGGGGAAAAAGTCCACTTGTACTTTTTAAATGTGGCTAATTTCATGTTAAACCAGCAGAGAAAGGCTTTTCTAGCAGGCAATTAAAAAGGATAATTGTAGAATCCAGAGCTGTGGTTCCCAAACTTTGGTACTCCAGATGATTTGGACTTCAGCTCCCAGAATTCCTGACTGTTGGCCAAACTGGCTAGGGTTTCTGGGGCTTCCAAGTCCAAAACACCCAGAGGACTAGAATTTGGAAATCACTGATCCTGAGGGATCAACAGCTACAAAAACAGCTGCGTAGTCTGTATATACTTTGGCCGTTCCTGATTTCATGAGAATCAAGTAGAAACCTGGAGGGATGGGGCAGTGGGAAGCAGGAGTAGATAATGGTGGTCAGTGGCTATTTCCCACCCACAGGGATGCCTGTGCTCCATGCTCGACTCCCCATTTATCATTTTAGGTGGATTGCTTGCTTCATGAATAGGGAAGAGTTATTTGTACATGTTCATGGCACATGCTATTCATTGATAGCCTTTTCTCAGTTAAGGCTCATTAGTGGTGCTTGGTTTGGTGAAGGAGAAATGAGGAGGTGAGATGTGTGATCATGTTAAATCTCCATCTCTTCCTGCAAGCTTCTTTATCCAAATATAATCTCTCCTCACTCCCAGTTTCTTTCCAGTTTCATCTTTCCTTAGGATGATGTGGGAAAGAGAAGAAGGGTGTGGGGTAAATTTCATGCAGGGCAGAAACCAGAAGCCCAAGGATCTACCTTAGTTCTCTCTTCTACTACTATGGAAACCTGGGATTAGTAGTTTGGTAGGGGCAATCAGAAATCACTGCCAGAGAACTCTAGTGTTTTACCAAACAATGAAGCCCAGGATTCTATAGGATGTAGCCATGGTAGTTAAAGTGGAATAAAAGCCCTATATAGTGGGTGCTTGATATTTGCTGGGGGTTTGGTTCCTCCCCCCCCCCTGGATCCCAAAATCTGTGGATGCCCATGTCCATATACAATGGCACAGTAAAATGGTGCCACTTATATAAAATAGCAAAATCAAGGTTTGCTTTTTGGAATTTATGTCTTTTTGGAATATTTTCAAGCCTGTGGATTGTTGAATCCATGGATAAAGGATTCATGGAAATGGAGGCCCAACAGCAATAGCGTCAGGTGAAAGAGACCTCTGCTCTCAAAGGCTGAGCCAGCCAAGCCCCTGGAAAGGTGTTTCTATGCTGTGATTTCACTAGGAGGGTGGGTTTCAGTTTGGGAAATCACATGCTCATTCTTCAGGGGTTCAGAAACCAGACTGCCAGTATCTTGTATGGTCCACTTCAGGATCTCAGAGTGTTAAATGATCTTTAAGTGGATGGGAATGGGACTGCCAAAAAATAAAGGTCAATGCTGCTTATTTTCCCCTCTGATTTTTGAAATGAAATGTGCCTTTCATTTCTTCTTTCACCATCACATGCCAATGTTCGGTGACGCTGACAGAATTACTCCTGTAATTCATCTTTTTCTCCCAGCCAAAAGTTTATTATTATTATTATTATTATTATTATTATTATTATTATTAACCTTTATATATATCTATTTCTGTAGATAATGTGGTATACTCTGGAATGAATAGCCACTGCAATTCCTGTAGTGTGCATATTAAGTAATAACTCAGGCATGCTCTCATTGAGAAAGTCACAACAGCAGCATCCTTTGGAGTTCGTGGAAAAACAAATTACACTCTGCAAATTTGTGTTTTGGGGCTGTTAGGAGGAATAGTGTGATTTGCCCAGCACATCTCTGATCAGGTAGATGTGCATTTGGGGACTTTTAAACAAATTAATATTTGATGTAATATGCAATGCCCAGAGCTGTATATTGAATAGTCCACAGTGCCGTATTATCTCACTGGATCCTTTGAACTAAACGCTTTGTAGTAAATAAAAATATGAATTAACTCTGCCTAGAACTGCAACTGCTTTGGAGAATCTGGGGTCTCAGTTAACTAAACATGTTTCTTCTTTTTAAAAAGGGTACCCTGTGCTAAACAATTGCTTCTGCAGACATCTTTTTAAAATTGAGACTTCTTTTATATGTATTAAAAATGCTTTTCTCAGAGTAAACATTAATATTAAAGGGGAAGTGGGGTTCTGATTTCTAGACATTTTAAGAAGGGTGAATGAGGCTCTGGATATGGGAACAGATAAGTTCTTTTGCACCCTCTGCCTTGCCTTTTTCCCGGAGGAGAACTAACATTGTGAAAAGTCCAATATAGTTCCATATGCAAGTGATAAAAGCAGACATTGGCAAATTAATCTCTCTTATTCAGTGTGTAGGTTGTTAATTGTTCTCTCTGCTTGCTGTCGATATAATGTGAAATTTTCATTCCCCCCATTCAGGATGGGGAAAAGTTGTGGCTGAAAATGTTAACATTTGCATTTTTATTTGTTGATTTATTTAAAGGACAGCCTCTCTTACAGCAATCCATCATTCAGTGACACCCCAAATATGAATAATGTATTGTAGACTTGCGGTTACAATGTGTAATAAGTGCCAGAGACAGTAGGAGAATGTTAACTATGTTGCAAATGTAATATTTATCGACTCGTAGTTTATTGCTTTGGAGGTTCAATAATACTGACCATAGGACATTAATACCGCTTATCCTGATTTTAGTCGGCAACTTCTATATGCAGAAATAAGCCATTTATCTCGTGCTTGCAAAATAAATACGGAATTTACGATGCTTTGTAAATGTGCATAATGGGATGGTCATATGTGTGTATGTTTTAAACTCAAGCAGGCACAACTCCATCCCTTTCCACATCTTCATTTGTGCTGGATCCCATTTCAGGAAGGAATTATTCATTGTCAGTAACTTTTTGATAGCTCTTTTGCTCAACAAAGTTACAGTCAACCTGCTGTATCCATGGTTGTGTTTTTTTTACCCAGGGATTCAACCATCCACAGCTTGAAAATATTAAAAATTAATTAATTAATTAATTTCAAAAAGTACACCTTGATTTTGCCATTTTATATAACAGACACCATTTTACTATGTCACTGCATTTAATGGGACTTCAACATTCACAGATTATTTTTGCAATGCAAACAAAACCCATATTGGTATAGAAAAGGGTTTCTTGGAGAGACGAAGGCAGGGATAGTCTGGAAAGCCCTGCTTCAGCATTGTCTCTTCTTGTTCCAATTCACACTGTAGAAATAATCCAGTTTGATACTGCTTTAACCAGGGCAGTTAAAGCGGTGTCAAACTACATTATTTCTGTAGTGTGTTTTGGTCCCTTGTCTCCAAGGCAGAAGATTCTGAAAAACAGCTTGTTCCTCTGCTATTGAAACTCTCTAACATTAAGGACAACCTTTGGAAGTTTACCTCAAATCTTTCTCCACATCCTAAATTCCTTCTTGTTTGTCCTATTTTCAGTAATTACCTCCTTTTCTTTCCCCAAGTTCATCTTAAATATTTGATTTTTATTCTGCTTTTTTCTTTGAATTTTTGCTCTTTTGTATTCTCCATCTAACTGTAAAAATGTCTCATTATTTATTTACCATAGTTATGTACTGAGTTTTCCCCCCAAATAGCCCAAAGCAATTAACAATTCCACATAAAACATGCCAAATAAATATATAAAATCAGAAAATCCAATATGAGATATAGATCCAGTGAGCAATTAAAAACAAAGCAAAAACAAGCTGGAACAAATATCGGACCAGCTATCTGACCACTCAGCAAAGCCCTCTTTACTTTGCAAGTCAATGGTGTTTCATGGAAAGATGGAACTAAGGACATAGTTTTTATCCTTGGGAATAACCGACCAAGTCCAAAAGGTGCTCAACAATGGGTCCTCTTCATCCTGAGGAGAAGTGGACCAATGTGGTGCCAGAGGGTCCTGTCCTGGACCCAGTGCTATTCAACATCTTCCTTGGATGAAGGAATTGAGGGCATGCTTATCAAATTTGCAGATCATACTAAATTAGGAAGGGCCACTAATAGCCTAGAGGACAGGATCAGAATACAAAATGCCCTTGACAGATTAGAAAGCTGGGCCAGAACTAACAAAATTAATTTCAACAGGGAGAAATGTAAGGTTCTAGGCTTAGGCAGAAAAAAATGAAAGGATCAGCTATAGGATGTGTGATACATGGCTTGACAACAGTACATGTGAAAGGGATCTAGGAGTCTTAATGGACCACAAGTTGAACATGAGTCAACAGCAACTCAAAAGCCAATGCGATTGGCTCAATAGGAATATATTGTTTAGCTCAAGGAAAATAATAGTGCCAATCTACAGTGGGCCCTTGATATCTGGTGGGGTCTGGTTCCACAGAAAATCTGTGGATGCTCAAGTTCCATTACATAAAATGACATGGTAAAATGGCAAAAACAAGGTTAGCTTTTTGGAATGTATCCCCCCCCCCCCGCAAATATTTTCAATGGATGGTTTAATCTATGGATAAAGAATCTGTGGACAGGGAAGGTTGGCTGTATTCTGCTTTGTTTGTACCTTACTGGGAATACAATGTCCAGTTCTGGGCATCAGAAGTTAAGAAGGATATGGATAAGATGGAATGTGTCCAGAGGAGGATGACCAAAATGGTGAAAGTTCTGGAAGCTATTAGGAGCAGCTTGGGGAGCTGGGCATGTTTAGCCTGGAGAAGAGAAGGTGACAGAATAGCCATGTTAAATATTTGAAGGGATGTCCTTTTGAGGATGGTGCGAGCTTATTTTCTGCTGCTCCAGAGAGTAGGACATGGAGCAATGAATTCAAATTATAGAAAAAGAGATTGCACCTAAACTTGAGGAAGAACTTTCTCACATTAAGAGTTGTTTGACAGTGGAATAGGCTGCTGGTGCGGTGGAGTCTCCTTCTTTGGGGATTGTGTAACAGAAGCTGGATGGCCATCTGTCAGGAGCTCTTTGATTGTGTATTCCTGCATGGAAGAATGAGGATGGACTGGCTGGTCCTTGGGATCTCTTCCAACTTTGATTCTGTGAATAGAACTTAATAGAGGACCTCATTGGAAGCTGCGTTGTACAGCATCAAACCATTGACTGGTCTAGCTGAGGAGTCCCTAGGATGGCTGCCGTCAGAGTCTAGAGTTTTAGACAAGTTTATTTTATTTATTTTATTTATTTTTTATAAAGTTCCAACACACAACCAACATTGAAAAACATAAGCACACAAACACAAACAATCCAAAACCTAAATCGGCCCCTATACTCACATATGCTCACATTACTATAAACAAATCCCGACATTACCGGATTCAGTAGCTCTTTTACTTCTTTATAATCTAAAACTAACATATAACATATGCTATCCTTCCTACTACTTGGATACTTATTGTTTTGTCTTGTTTTCTTATTTGTTTTATCTTGAAATATTATTTTTGTTAATGTGTCCTTTACATTATTTGGTTCTTTTTAATGAACATATCTTTTAAATTATCTTTTCTTACAATTTTCGCCTAACCTAGATACTTAACTCTCTGAGCAAATTTTTATATTGTCTATTTTACAACTCTTGTTTCTCTTAAAGAATTTATATAATTTTCTGTCTTATTTCTCTAATACTTTTTGCTCCATTTCTTATTTCTAGCCTTTACCTGATATTGCATATAACTTACAAATTAAATACAAACAGTCATATTCATCATTCAGTTATAACATTTTTCCATCTTTCCCTTAGATATCCATAGAATAAGTCCCAATCTCGTTTTGTCTGGTCCTCTGTTTTGTCTTTCATCCAGCTGATAATTCTGTCCATTTCCGCCATTTCATATACTTTAAACAGCCATTCATCGACGGACGGGATTTGATTTCCTTTCCAAAGCTTAGTGTAAGCAATCCTCACACATGTAAACATATAAAATAATAATTTCCCATATTGCTTTTCTACATTGTCATTAATCATTCCCAACAAAAAGATCCCTGAGGAGAAAGATATCTGTATTTTTAAATCTGTTGTTACTACAGTTGTCCCTCCATATTCGCTAGGGTTAGGGAAACAAGACACCCATGAATATGGAAAAACCTCAAAAACACTGTTTTTACCTGAGAGGACACCTCTCTAGGAATCTCTAGGTCCTTCAGTGCAACTCTCTGGTCAATGACCAACATACAGTGACCATAGAATGGCACTGGAGTAGCTACAAATGGTCTTTCAGTGCAACTTTTAGTTAAAGTTGACCACAGAGTTGCACTGGAGGACCTAGACAGTCCTAGAGAGAACATATTAATGAAATCCGTGAATAATCAAAGCCACAAATATGGAGGGATGACTGTATTTTGTATATTTCCAACCAATATCTTTTTGCCACCTTACATGACCACCAGATATGATAGTAAGAGCCCGTAGTTACCGAACATTTCCAACAGTTTGGCTTATTTTTTTTAAACATATAAGAGATTTTTTTGTGGCAATAAGTGCCACCTGTAAGTAGAGTTTTAGACAAGTTTTAAAGTTTGAGACGAGTCTTTCTCAGTTCTATCTGAGGCACTGAACCTGAGACCTTCTGCATACTTGTTTCTTCTTCAGGTAATGCAAGAATAGACCACTGGTTGAAGACTTGACTAAGATGGATGTGACCTGAGGCACGATCTGTAAACTCAGTGGCTGTACATGTGGGTGGCTCAGTGCCGCCCCTTTGTGCCCCGGATGGAGGCCGCAGCAACCACACACCACAGCCTTTGGAGGGAGCAAAAAGAAGCCCCCAAAACGGGCTTCTTTTTGCGTTCCAGAAGGGGCGCCATAAGCGCTGCGGTTTTGCATCATAACACCCCTTCCATGCAGCGCCATTTGGGTGCTGCACCCAGCATGCGTCATAATGGTGGCTGGGCGGCGCAGTAAGGGCTTTGAGCATGCAGACGCTCAGCCCTCACCTTACGTACAGGCCGGCACAAAGTGTGCAGCCCCTCAGTAAACCCATGCTTTCTTTTTTTTACAAATTCTAGCAGCAGAGCTTGAAGAGTCATTTTCCTGAATATAACTGAAGAACTCATTATTCTCTACCAGAGAAGTGATCAGATTAATCTAAGGATAATCAAAATCTAAATTGTACCAGCAAACCCTTGCCTTTTCAAGACTACATTACCAGATGTGAATGGTATCTCAGCAATCTGAGACATTTCATGCAAAGCTCACTGAAAAATAGTGTACCATTAAAATCCAAGTCCTTTCATGGGTCAACTTTGCTAAGCTAATTTAAAAACACAGGAAGCTATCCTATTTATCCACTTAGTTTGGTTTTGTTTTCAGAGAGCACTAGTAGTTCTCCAGAGTCTTCATCCTGCCCTGTAGACGCTGGAAATTAAACATGGGTCCTTCCACATATAGATCATGTGCTTTGCCCCTGAACTACAGTCATTTGTAAGATAACAAGTCCCAAATCTGGCTTTGTAGGCAATAACCATCATCCTATGTAGACTCTGGAAACTGGAAATCTCTGGAAAAGGTAATCAGAATAATTGAGTCAATCCCAGGTGTTCCATGCAGCTGACTCCTGTTCAGAAGAAGCACCCCTTTGTGTAGCAGCTGAAGCCATACAGAGTCCATGGGATTACCAAGGCATACATGATATCTGCCAGATCCCTGCACTCCTGTTGGAGGAGCAGCCAATGTCTCTCAGTCAATAGAAAGTGTTTGTGGCTGCAGCTGCCACCTGATCCTCTAAGAGCAGAGCTTGAGCCAGTGAGGTTTTCCAGACAAGTGCCATTCATGTGTTAGTAGGTGGATATTTTAGCTATTTTAAACATGAGCTATTAGTGCCTTGTGGAGACCGGTCTCATTCTAAGATGGTTTCTGTGGGTGGAATATGATGAGTTATAAGGGCATGGGCTGGTATTCTAGTTCTCTCAATAAGATCAGCACCTGCGGTAGGTAACTGCAGCTGATTGGGGGGGATTTTCTGATCATTCCAAGAGCTATATGCATTGTCAAAAATGCCCAAAGTGACCAGATGTCCCTCTCTGATTTTGAGAATACACACAGGCAAACACTAAAAAGTACATTTTATATGTGGATCCTCTTCAGAAGATGAAGACTTTCAAGAAAGGTACTTACCTTCTTTTGGGGGGAGGAGGGTTCAGAAAAAGGTAATCCAGGAGGTGTCAGAGGCCACAAAAACATCCTTGCCAGGGCTGCACCTTGTTCACTTCACCATAGGTGATTCAGATAATACGGCCCCATGGTGAAGCTATTTAGAACTAGAACTAAATATTGACCTTTCAGATCCATTCTTATACTTGAGCGCATTGGGACCTTTCTGTGTACACTGAGCATCATCAGCCAGCATCATTCTTTTCTTCTATGCATGAGCAGAGTTCGATGGATAGGTTAAAAACTTGGAAGTTGCTGGGATATGAATTCTAGGGGAAAAGTGGAGGAAACATGTTGCTCAATCTTTAGATTCCATGATATTTTCCATCTGGGCAAATATCAGTGCCTGGTGCTAAGGCATGCTCATTCCTGATGAGATGTCTCAAAAGAGTTCATTTTAACAGTGTGCTACATTGCCGTGGTATGTTGCTGCAAAGCTTCATTGCGGCAATGAGAAGTTGTCGATAGATGAACTTCTGGCATGGGAAATGAGCATTGGCACTTTGAAAACAAAAACAGCAAGCAAGTCTCATCATGAGACTTTGCAGCTCCAAAGCTGACCTACACAAATATCTAGTTTTCCATTTGTAAGACTAGATATTGGGGAGGCGTTACCAAGGTCTAAAAATAAAGATCAAGAGGAGCAAAAAAGATGACAGAGTGTGTCCATGTGGGCAGTGAAGACGCTTGAATGGTTAGGTTGCCGCAGAGACCTTTGGTATCTAATGTGGCAACTTGTTTGACTCAAAGGGCTGCCATTACCAGCTTGACTGATGTGCAATGGATTGTGTCCATTACGGAGGAGATGAAATCCTGCCAGGAACGCCCCGACTCCCAGAGCAAATGGATTAATGTTAATTAGCAACTGTCGGCTGTAATTGTCACTCTCATTAAAATACAGAATTATGTATTTCTTAGTTATAAATAACCTTTCTAATTGTACTTGATGTATGCCAGTTTAATCAAATAGTACACTTGCTTGCAGGCAGATATTTGCATTAATCTAGCTTTGGATCTTTTAAGTCTTTTTGATCATCTCTATTTCCAAACTTTGCTGGTGTGTGGTTTGGAAAGAGGGTGGGTAGTGGTGATAGGAGGCGCTCTCTTTTCAGCTACTTGTCCTTTAAACATTGTGTATGTGCGTGCGTGCGTGCGTGCATATGCAGCTATGCAACCCTGATAGGATTTTATATTAAAATGAGTGGCTGTGTCTTCTGGGATTGTTGAGTGCAACGGAAACCTTGTCAATTTTTGAAGTAGTTTGGCAAGGTTTCCGTCACTCAGTGGTGTGACAATAAGTTGATTATGGTTTTGAAACGAAGAATAAGCCAAGGAAAATAAAAAGCAAATCACATTAGAAAGCTGGCTTAACCCCTTTTAGAAGTGCTTCTTGAAAGAGAATCATTGTTCTTCATTGGGCTTGGGAGCTTCTCAGATGACAGTTCCACCAGGTGTGAATTATGTTTGATTCTGCAACAGGCCAAAGGTAAAAATAATTAAGATGAATTTGTTAGGTTTTGTCAAAGAACTGAAAAAATAATCTGGGTGCTCTGGTCACTGAGGCACCTAAAATAAGCTGTGAGCTAATGGGTAGAGAGTGGGTAGTGGTTTGAATGCAGGAATAGAACTCTAGGAGGGTAGGGCTTGAACCCCTGTTCAGCCATGAAAACCCACTGGGTGACCTGGAGGAAGTCATACTCTCTCAGCTTTAGAGGAAGATAATGATGGTGTTGTGGCTTAACGTTTTGGACTAGGACTCTGGGAAACCAGGGTGCAAAGTCCTACTATGCCCTGAAAACCCATTGGGTGACCTCAGCAAGTCACACTCTCTCAGTCTCAGAGGATGGCAAATGGCAAACCCTCTCTGAACAAATCTTGCCAAGAAAACCTTGCAATGGGGTCATCTTAGGCTCTCCATAATTTGTAAACTACTTGAGGGCACACAATAATGACAATAGTGGATTCTAGAGGGAGGAGAGTTTGGTTCCACAAGTATTATTAGAAAGCAGAAGGGTGTCAGAATACTTGGGAGGAACTGCCATGGCACATCAGAGAGAAAGTGAGCCCTTGGATTGGCTTCTCACATCTCTTGAGATTTGACAAAACTTGTTAGTTATCCCAGGAAACAGAGTAAGTATGTAACAGGAATTTCATATAAGGAAATGGGACCCATTGCTAGGATAACTCCTTGTTTTCATTGGACCCAGAAAGTAACTGCAGTACCAAAAATGGGTCCTTTTTGTGAGGGTGAATAAGTTCGTTCTTCTTGTATTGTAATGATTTGACAATACTGGGAAGTACAGGTTGAGCATCCCTAATCTGGAAATCTCCAGAAACTGAAACATTTTGCTGCCAGCCACCTGCTTCTACCTAAAAGGCAGCAGCTGGAACACTCCTGTTTGTTGGCCTCTCAGATGCTGACTCTTTCCAGCCTCGTGTCTCATACATAACACAAGTAGCAAATGAATGAGATGTGAGCTTGGAGAGAGACGTGAGGATCTGTGAAATTACAGAAAGCATGGATTCATGTCAAGCACTAAGCTTGGATTGCTGCCATTTCACATATTCTCACATCTCTCTCCAACACCTGCCTTCGACTTATACATGAGATCAACTTATAGTTGAGGATATATGGTTCATTACCTTCCCTTCATGAAAGAATATGTGGTGCCACTTGAATTTTTATCTTCCTGCACTGACACATGCTTGATGTGGCAACATCATTGTGCTTAGTAATTGGCTTTAAGTTTGAGCTTTTCTAATCTTGTATTATTTGGAAAGTGCTTAGCATGGCAGGACTTTGATCTGGTTGAATTCTTGAGGCCTCCACCTCCACCACAGTACACCTGTGTCAATGTGACACTGATATACCTTGGACAACATGTTTCAGATCCAGAGAAGAGCGTTCAGGTAGTACAGTCATAAACTTATCTAGCAGGGTCTCAATGGTAATGATGCCCTTTGCCTTGTGTAGGTACCAAGCCTGAAAGAAAATTTGGGAATAGATAAGGAGACAATTCTTTCCTCCACAATTTGTTTCTTAGGGCCTGAACAGACAGGCCAAAATAAAGCTGCTTCGGGTCACTTTGGAGGTATGCTGTTTAAATGACACACGCATCTTAAGGCCAGAAGCTGCGCCAAAGCTGTGCTCCAGTCCTTAGGACTGGAGTGTGGCTTTGGCGCGCATTCTGGCCTCTTAGGATGCATGCATCACTTAAACAACATACCTCCAAAGTGGCCCGTAGGAGCCTTATTTTGGCCTGTCTGTTTGGGCTCATAGTCTAGCAGAGGGATGAGGGATTAGTCTCCCCTTCCTCCTCCACAGGCACATGCGTGCACACTTGTTATATTCTCATTGGTTTTCTACATTCAAGCTGAATGTAAGGGCAGGTATGAAAGAAACTAGGCACTATTCAAAAGTGCAAAGATACAAAACTGAACAGCAAAGTAAGGATAGTCTAAGACAGTGCATTCCCCATCACTATGTATGGATGCAAGAGTTGGTCAGTAATAAAAGCCAATAGAAAGAAAATAAACTCTGTTGAAATGTGGTGCTGGAGAAGAGTGCTGAGGATACCATCAACATTTTACTGATTTGATTTTCTTTTTACTAAAAGTTCCCTCCCCCTCCGGCCCCATTTTTTTTTTTTTTTTTTACAAATCGGGGGCCTAAAATAGTCCTGGGGGACTACACTTTTCCTGCACCTTCTCACTGTCAAAACTTCATGGGAACAGAAACTGGATAGCCATCTGTCAGGAATGCCTTGATAGTGTTTTCTTGCATTGCAGAATGGGGTTTGTCTGGATGAACTTTGTGGTCTCTTCCAGCTCTATGAGTCTACAGTTCTATACCTGAAGTCATTACTTGCTTGATGCTTACTAACGACTTAAAACCCTTCACTCTGGGACAGAATCTTTTTATTGTGGGGTCCACCAGAATTTGACTTTCATGCTTTACTGCAAACAATACAGCTTTAAAAGTTGGGAGGATTGGTAGATTGCACACTGTATCAGTCTTATTGGACAACGTTGCAATCTCACCTAAGCACTTGCCCAAATGATAGGAAGGGGAACAGTTCTTGTAAAATTCTAAACTCTAGAGGTTTCTAAAGTGGGGCTTGGGACCTATGCTTGTATGTATGTCGGATTCTGAAATAGAAATGGCTATTAATTGCAGCCTCTGCAGTGGGACTGGGAGCTCCCAGTTTCAACTAAGTTTATCTCATGTATTTTACAATGGCCTTTTGTAGTTGTGAATTTAATACAAAATATTGTATGAGCTTTTTCGGTTAATCCATTTTTATCAAAGGTCAGAAAGGAAGGAGATTGAAAGCTGGTTACTTCAATGGATTTGGAACGGATTTTATTCTTTGCACAAATATCATGCACTTTGCTAGCCCCGTGTTGTATTTTTCTGTTGTTTCTGCTTGATGCTGAATTACTTTTCTGCAGTTTCCCAATTCCTTTCCTTCTTTCTCTACATAAACTGGGCAAAAATTTAACGTAGGCTTGCCTGAAAAAAGTTAGCAAGAATAACTTGTTAAGGTTTGTGTGTAATTTCTTCCTTTTCTTTGCAGGGTCAATGAATAGAAACCCCAACCTCCAAAAGCCCCTTATTTCCTTTGGGGCTTTCGTAAAAGTGATTTTTTTTTTAAAGACGAGGTTTTCAAAGCCTCTAATGCTATTGTACTTCTTAACTTTCATTTTTGCTTCGTCTGCATCGAATCATCTTTTACTACTTAAAACGAAAATTGGGTTTATTGAAACATTTCAATTTTGATTATTTTTTTAATAAAGATGTCGCCATCTAACTTAATGAAATCAGTGGAATGAAATGAGTAAAAGTTTGAAGAATGTAATAAGCTTGGAGCCCTGCAGATTTTATTAAATGCGTAGCAGACAGAAATCGGGCACATTTCAGCTGTATGTTTTCTTCCCCCTTATGTGCTGTCTTGGATCAATAGGGTGTGAAAAACATGCCTTGTCAGAAATGACCTTTGCACCATTAGACCGACTCTCTTTCAGGCGATTTTCCAGCAGGATGAGTTCTGCATACACCTAGCATTGCCAAGAGTTTCCTTTTTCTTTGTGTTTGTAACTAACTTCCCATCCCTTCCATGCGGGAGGCGGAATGTGGGAGCTGCATCCTAATCTCAATCTCTTACATTTTAGTACAGTAAGTGCTTTTTTTTGAAGACCTTTCTTGGATCTGTCAATCTCATCTTGGCAGCATCATAACTTATGAGCAGCACAGCAGTTTATTAGACTAGAGATTCTCTCACTTGAGGAAGAGAAACACTACACATATGATACTGTGTTTGTCAGTAGTCATGGAGTCTATAAAACTTCAAAATTTCCAGGACGATCATTAACTCTGAGCCTCTGCTTCAGGGCAAGAGCCTCCACATAATAGTTCTCAGCTGCCACTGACTATAAATGGCTACAAAGATGATTCCCAAATTGGGAGCCATGAGGCGGGTACGCCTCTAAAATAGGAATCTCTATGTTGGATGTATCCCCTAATCTATGGAATGGGAGGACCCCGTGAAGAATTGACACCTTCTCCCCTAACCAGTTACAGGGCAAGAACATCATATCATGTTCTCTTGACTTTTCTTTTCTAACATGTTTAAGAAATCATCAGTATGTTGCCACGTCACTGGAGGGCATATCACTGTCCCTAGCACTGGCAGACTATAGGGGCATGTCAGCATACCAGGACACAATATTGCCTGAGCTGGTCCAAAGTTGCTAGAAGGATGTTCTGAGGACTGATCAGGAAATTATGTGCAAAAGTGACAGATGTCTCTAATTTTAGTTGTGAGTATCACATGTTTAGGGAATGAAAACAGAACAGGGAATGCCCAGCCACAAAGTGCCTTCCTAGTAATTGGGCAAGTAACTTTAGCTTGCCCAAGTGAAGGAGCCAAATACTGCTACACAGAGGAAAGAAAGAAAAAATGTTGGTGGAAGAGAACCTTTTAGCTGCTTTTCACATGGTCCATTTCCACTCTAAAAGAGGACCACTCATCTCTTGTCATCTTTGTAGAGAACTTCTGCTGTGGGCTCTCACTGGTGTACTTCAGAAGGCATGCTCAGTCTGTTTGGAAAAAGAGATCAGAGACAAAGAATGATAGAATGATAGAGCTGGAAGTGACCAGAAGGTCCATCAAGTCCACCCCATGCCATGTGGGAAAGCATAACTAAAGCTGGGGAGCAGGAGTCAGTAGTGTACATTTATTGTTGTTTTATTGTTTAGTTTAGTTTGTTATTTTTGTTTGTGTTTTTGGTACATTCATAAAGAAATAGCTTGTGATTGTGTTTATGTTTAATAAAGTTTAAAAAGAAGAAGAAAAGAAACACTGTACCTTTTCCGCATAGAAGGACTAGCAAGCAGTAGGGGAAAATGTGCTGGTGATACAATGGGCTTGTGGTATCTGATAAGATTTTCCCTGGGACTCCTTATGAATACCAAAATCTGTGGATGCTCAAGTCCCATTATATACAATGGCATAATAAAATGGTGGCCCTTATATAAAATGGTAAAAAGTATGCTTCAGATGATTTAATTGGAGGTTTCCTTTTTCGAATTTAGACATTTTTAAAATACTTTCAAGATGTGGATGGTTGAATCTGTGGATACAGAATCCATGGATTTGAAGCTGTACTAGCAAGGAACAGCTATGGTCACCACCTCCATGCTTTCCTTTGGCATCTGGGCTCCCTTGCCACCATGGGACTCTGGTGGCTGGCTGGTGCTGCTTGTTTCTTCTGACAGGCTGTATGTGAGCATCTGTTTTACATAGTCCAGTCAGGGGTGAGTTTCAACACACGTTTGCCCACTCTTGTCACTAATGCAGGGATAGGAATCCTGTGGCCCTCCAGATGTTGCTGAACTGCAACTGCCAGTAGCCCTAGGCAGCATAGCCAGTGGTGACAAATGCTGAGAGCTGCAGCCTAACATTTATGGTAGGTACATCAGTGTCTGTGTGTAATAGTGGGGGACATTAGCTGGCTGGTTGGGGAAAGTGACCAATCAGCATAGCAACATTCAGTGTCTTAAATTTGTTAGTACTGGTGAGAGTAGACCTGTTGAACCAATGGGATTTACCTTGGTGTTGAATAGCCACTGAATAGCTAATTGAGTGTGCCTACTCTAGTTGCAGCTAACAGACAGGATGTCAGCCAATGTTTCCAAGTCTATAGACCTGCATCCTCATTGTAGGAACTTAATGTGCACAGAATTCTTCTGTCTAATGGAGCTTCTATCCCACCTCAAGTGTCTGTCTGACTAATCTATTTCTCTTTCCAACTAAATCATCTGAAGTATACCTTTTGCATTCCATCTGTTCAGTTGCAGAAGTAGCAGATTCCTCTCTGTGGGACACAAACTGCCTCAATCAGTTCTTGGAATCAGTTCTTAAACATGCATGTGTATGCCAAGACCCATGTTTCCCTAGACCTTTGCCAAAGAATCATAGCTATAGAAGGGTCATCTCCTCCAGCCCCCTGCCAGTACAGAATCCACAGCAGAAGCATCTAGCTTCTTTCTAGTTTTCTCAGAATCTCCTTTCTTGTAATTTGAATCCATTGATTTAGGTCCTATCATTTAAACCGGAGAAAACAATCTCATTCCATCTTCCACACAAGAATTCTTCAGAAATTTAAAGATGACTCCCATATCACCTCTCGGTTTTCTCTCAAAGCAGCCTATTTCTCCAGTGCCAGCCTTCTGGTGAGATCCCTTGGAGCCTAGGTGCTGTGATATTTATTTTATTTTATTTTATTTAGGTATTTATATCCCGCCCTTCAGCCCTAATGGCTCTCAGGGTGGCTTACAATTATTATTTTTAATCAGACAGTTCCCTGCCCTCAGGCTTACAATCTAAAAGACACGAAACAAAAGGAGAAGGGAATGGTGGAGGGAAAGGGGATGAGGTCCAGTGGTTCTTCTCTCCCTCTGAGGCCTGGACCAAGGCAGATGGATTGGAGTGAGGGCTCTCAGCCTCAGGGGATGGCAATGGCAAACTCCCTCTGAACAAATCTTGTCTCAAAAGCCCCATGATAGATTTGACTTGGGTCGCCATAAGTTGGAAATGACTTGAAGGCACATAACAGCAACAACAACATTATACTCCTGTTAGCATCATTAAAAGTGATATGTTGCATGTGTATGTGGAGTACTTTTCCTATCACAAAATTAAAGTTAATATTGTAGTGCTATAGCACTGTATCTACATAATGCTAGATGTCTTATATCCTTTAAAGTAGATTATGTGTATCCAGTGCTCCTTTATAAAAAAAAAGTTATGATATGGCTGGCATGGATGATCACCTGTGCTGCAGAGCAAGTAGTTGTCCAATCCAGCCTTCCCAGAGCATTTAGGCTCTGAAGACACTTATGGAAGGCAAACACCAGAGAGATAGGAGTGAAACAGATGGGCAGGACTCTGAGCTTTTTCCCAAACCACATCATACCCCTACCAACTGCACTGGCTGATCCCAAGCCAATCTGGAAGTGTGCTTCTGGGTAATTTTTTTGTTGTTGTCTCCTTACCATCCCTGCACACTGTCACACAAGCACACCACCACCGACAACCACCTCCTCCCTAGATGCCATTCCATTGATCCCTTTTGATCTACCCCACATCTGTGGCCCTCTACTAGTACAGCCCTTGCACTAGCAGAAAATATTAACATGAGCAAAACGCATCTGCGAACCTCACTTCTTAGAAGATGAACTGAAGCACTTGGACCGGGCTCTACAGGCTAATGGTTATTCCAGCTCAGACATCAGAAGGGCTGCCAGGCCCAGGAAAACCCAGAAATGTGAAGACAAGCAGCCACCCAAAGGGAAGGTATTTTTACCATACATCAAAGGAGTCACAGACAGAATAGGTAAAGTGGTGAGGAAGCATAACTTTCAAATGGTTTACAAACTGACGAAGAAAATCCAGCAAATGCTTCGCTCAGCCAAGGACCAGAGAGACCCTCTCACAGCCGCAAGAGTTTACCGCATACCATGCAGCTGCAGACAAGTCTACATAGGGACCACCAAATGCAGTGTACAAACAAGAACCAAGGAACACGAGAGACACTGCAGATTGGGCCAGCCAGAAAAAACAGCAATAGCAGAACATGCCACAAACCATCCTGGGCATAAAATACTGTTTGAAAACACTGAAGTTCTGGACCATACCAACCACTACCATGTCAGGATGCACAGGGAAGCCATTGAAATCCACAAACACCTGGATAATTTCAACCGGAAAGAAGAAACCCTTAAAGTGAAGAAAATTTGGCTACTAGTCCTGAGGAATAGCAAAATAAGGACTCAGCAAATGCAAATGGAAACCCACTCAGAGTCATGGGCTTTCCCAGCAGATAATGATCACCAATTAGCAGACACTAATCCTCTTTTGCATTAGCCTCCCAGCCTGAGGCTGGCGATCAGCACAGAACAATACACATGCAAATCACTGCTGCTTTCCCAAGCTCACACAATATATATCAGTGATGGTGAAGCTTTTAGAGGCCGAGTACCCAAACTGCAACCCAAGACCCACTTATTTATTGCAAAGTGCTGTGTTCCTCTGGCTTTCTAGTAATAAACTCTGGCAAACTCTGTGCTGGGGCGACGGCACATGTGCCCACAGAGGGCTCTGAGTGCCACCTCTGGCACGTGTGCCATAGGTTCACCATCACTGATATATAGAGACCCACTTTTTCCAGGCAAGCATTCTCTGAAGATGCCAGCCACAGATGCTAGCAAAACCTCAGGAAGAAAATCTACATAGCCCGAAAAAAACCCACAAAAAACTATTAACATGAGTCTTTGGTACTTTCAATTTCATTCAGAGGGGCAGATGTGCCCCTCCCCGGAAGGTTTGTGTGCTGAAAAAATACATCAACACTTTTAATTTATGCAATTTTTCCACTTCCGAAAAAGGATGAGAATCAGTGACTCAACACATCCAAAAATGTACCAATTCTTTGGAATCAAATGGGTATCCACCATATGTACAGTGTAAGGATTTCTATGGGACTCTGACGGAGGTGGGCTTCACACAACTGCTAAATCAGAGTCCCTATATTTCTTGGTTTCTATGACATGACACCGTCATTTAAGTTGCCTCTTGACTTAAATTCTCTGCAGCATGTGAACAGCATGGTCATGTAACCACCTAGTTGCATGCTTCTGCTCAAATAACTCTTAAAAGATGAACTTCCTTGGGAGTATTTTATATGACTGTGATAAAATAAAAGCCACAAAAGAACGATACTTTTACTGGAGAACCAAAATGCTTTCAAAGTACAAATGGCTTCTTCATCAGGAAAAAGACGTCTAAAAATTCATACAGGAAAAGAATAGCAAAAGTGTTAGAGTCACAGACCTACATTTTGTAGCAGATGTTGTTTCTGTTGTAGTTCAGTTGGTTTGGAGGGATCTCAATGCAGGCAGAGGCCATTCCACTCTTGGCCATGTGAGGATTGAGGATTTTGGATCTTATTTTATTTTGCTGTATGGCCAACACAGTTCGCCTGAATATGTTTCCTTGTTTAATACGAGCATCTGTTGAGTGAGTGTGTGCTGTATGCATGTGTTGCCTCAGATCTGAAACTAGAAACTCTGCATTGTTGAATTATTGATGCTGACTGCACACTCAGTAATGTAGCCAGGTAAACTAAAATGAATGTCTATCTAGAGGTGCCTAGAGCTCCCTGAAGTGCATGTTAATAAACAGAAAGATAACCTTGCTTCAACACAGTCTTGGAAGAGTTACAAAGCAAGCATTGTTTATTTTTATTTTCCAGTGGATGTTTCAGAGTTTATGCTCTTGATTCACATTACCCCATCAGCTTGCATCTTTGTGTCTTCTTGCAAAGTCCCTGCATTGATGAGGGGCTAGATGAAGAGACTTCGGCCGATATGGACTTCTCCCCTGTTTGAGTTAGGCAGAATTCAGATGAGAGGCCAATATGGTTCTGGTCAAGTTGCAAGAGCATTTTTAGTTGGTTGTCCAAATACACTTGGAGGTTACAAGTGCTTAAAGTCCACCAACACTTGGGGTATATTGAACTGATAAGAAAGGAAGGTAGACTCGAGACCTGAGCCATTTGAGAACTGCCCAGAATGCAGCTCTTAAACACACTGTCCCACTGGTGGGCTCACTGAATCTCCTGGGACTAAGTATTTATTTGGTTTGCTTTAATCTACCACCACATTTCTCTATAAATAAATTCAAGTTAGTCAACAAACAAGTTAAAATGAATTACTGAAATTACCAGTTTCTGTATACATGCATGCATATGATGCAGAGAGATATCACCAATAACCCACAACCAACAGATGAAATAATGCATGCTTTATTGCTGGGGTAAAATAGCGCCTGCAGGCCCCATGTGGGGCCCTTCAATCTATTTTTATGGCCCTTAGTCTTCTAGTACTGAAATCATCATCATGATCCAAAAATGTTTGGTTTTTTTACTCCTGGTCCTAGAGGCCTCCAAAAGTCATGGTTCCAACTATGAGATTGGAAGTGGTTTTCTGGTCACTTTCAGTTTTAATCACACGCGCACACACACACACACACCACAAGCCTTTTCTTGGTCAGATTTCTTCAGAGGAGGTTTGCCATTGCCACCTGCTTTGCCTAAGAGAGAGTTTGGCTGACCTGGCAAAGCCTGGATTCAGATCCTGGCCTCTTGGAGTACTAGTCCAAGACTCAAACCACTTCACTGCACATGATTAGTTGCTGTCCCCTTATCAACTCTGTTTTCTGCACAAAAAGCCCATATGTGAGAGTTGCAGTGCTTGTCGACTATGTATATGTGTTGCAAGTTCATCAATGACTCTTTTTATTAGTGTTGATCAGCTGAATCAACATTGCAGGCCCATCTTGTTATGAACTCTGGTCCAACAGGGGCGCAATAAGAGAGGTTTTAGCCCCCGGTTCTTTCTCTGTCCTAGGCCAAACACTCCAACAGAGCGGAGGCTTTAATATCACTATGTACCAGTTCATAAGAGATGGCTTTATATCCACAAAAGCTCATGCTAAAATAAAAACCAACTGGTCTTAAAGGTGCTGCCACAATCCTTTTCTTTTCTTTTTCTCCCCTTCCCTTCCTTCCTTTTTGTTTCAGCCAAGGTCTTCTCAATACTCTTCCTCCATTTATCACTTTTGAAGCCCTTGCTCTGTAACACTGTTGCTTGCTTCGGTTCATAAGGGTGCAACACTATTATCTAAGTCAACTTTTTCCTCCCTGGCTGTCTGTCGCCTATGCCTGTGAAGGGCTGTTGTCTCCAATGGCATCATTACAAGGTTCAGTTTTATTGTCGGTGACCCCACCAGCAGAGAGCCACACATCAGGTTTTATGGGAGCTCTGATCTATTACACTCCAGCAGAGCCGCAGATTAAAATTGAACGTCATTTTTTTCTAGTGCTGTGTGGCTGCTAAGAAAGGGGTGCTGGTTTGGTCCTAGCAAAGCAGAGCATTCAATAACAGAGTCCTGCGTTCTTGTGTCCATTCTGGGAGTCAAAACATTTGGTATTCATTTTTCAACATTGAGATTCCAGAGAAAGGAATGATAAATTGGAGGCCGCTTAGAGGAGGATAACACTGGGTTGGGATATGTGGATTTATCGGAGAAATTAAAAGATGCCTAGTTTCCAAAATGATGGCTGGGAGAGGAATAGCAGCTGCCTTCAGATTTTAATGTTGGGAGTTTTAAAAGGCATGCCTAGTATGTGGGATGATTCAACTGTGAGGGATGAACTTGTTATAGACAGGAAAATGCCTACCCGTCTTCTGTTTCTGTGATGCCTTTATTGATCTCATTATTTCTGCCTGTGCCTCCCCCGCTTTGCATTTGTTGCTGCTGAGCTTTTATAATGTAAGCTCATAGGGTCAAGGGGCATTCTCTTTGACCTGTGAAAGCCCAAACCACTTTGCACAGGTATTCTGCAGGTAGGTTTTAAAAAGTACAGGTCGTGTGACACCTTAAGGGCTAGCAAGTTTCATTTGGCACCAAGCTTTCCTGACTTACAGCCCACTTCATCAGAAGGCATCTGTGAATGGTAGAATCCCCTCAAGTACTTTAACAAGCAGCCACTGATAATGGGGCAATGGATGACGTTTAATGTCCAACTATCATTCCTTCTCTCATTGCTATACAAGGAAAAACAAGTGGCTGCATGAATCATTGCCCAGAGAGTAAACCATGTGTTTGGGTGGTACAAGGGTATACCATACAAATACTGATTAAACTTTGGCTCAGTTCTTGCTAAGTCTGTTGGAACAATATGTTCTTTCCCACCAAAAGAAAGAAAAGAATAAAAAAGTTCCTTCACATGTTTATCACATGTTGTGGGAAAGGTGAGGCTAGCACTTTTTCCTTTCCTTTCACTTCAAATTTTCAATGTGTGCAGATTTTCCCCCCTTTTGTACAGGAAACCAAGCAGTCACATACTGTATTCCTCTACCTACTGCAAGAGTAGGCAACTATGTGGAGGCCTGGGGTGAATTCCCCCCCTCCATCAAACCCAAGTCCCTCTCAAAATGATGAAAGGTAGTGATGCTGCATCACCTTATCACCATTTTGAGAGAGACTGCAGAAGAACAGGGGTGTGTTTTGGTATAGTGATCATAGACTCATAGAATCATAGAGTTGGAAAAGACCACAAGGGCCATCCAGTCCAACCCCCTGCCATGCAGGAAATCCAAATCAAAGCATCCCCAACAGATGGCCATCTAGCCTCTGCTTAAAGACTTCCAAGGAAGGAGACTCCACTACACTCCGGGGGAGTTTGTTCCACTGTCGAACAGCCCTTACTGTCAGGAAGTTCTTCCTAATGTTGAGGTGGAATCTCTTTTCCTGCAGCTTGCATCCATTGTTCGGGGTCCTGTTCTCTGGAGCAGCAGAAAACAAGCTTGCTCCCTCCTCAATGTGACATCCTTTCAAATATTTAAACAGGGCTATCATATCACCTCTTAACCTTCTCTTCTCCAGGCTAAACATCCCCAGCTCCCTGAGTCGTTCCTCATAGGGCAAGGTTTCCAGACCTTTCACCATTTTAGTCGCCCTCCTTTGGACACGCTCCAGTTTCTCAATGTCCTTTTTTAATTGTGGTGCCCAGAACTGGACACAATATTCCAGCTGGGGCCTGACCAGAGCAGAATACAGTGGCACTATTACTTCTCTTGATCTAGACACTATACTTTTATTGATGCAGCCTAGAATTGCATTGGCCTTTTTAGCTGCCGCATCACACTGTTGACTCATGTTCAATTTATGGTCTACTTGGACGCCTAGATCTCTTTCACATGTACTTTCATTCAGCAATGTGTCTCCCATCCTATATCTGTGCATTTCATTTTTCTGCCCTAAGTGCAATACCTTACATTTCTCTGTGTTGAATTTCATTTTGTTAGCTTTGGCCCAGCTTTCTAGTCTATTCAGATCATTTTGAATGTTGGTCCTGTCCTCTGGAGTATTAACTATTCCTCCTAATTTGGTGTCATCTGCAAATTTGATAAGTGTGCTCCCAATTCTGTCATCCAGGTCATTGATAAAGATGTTGAATAGCACTGGGCCCAGGACAGAGCCCTGTGGGACCCCACTGGTCACTTCCCTCCAGGATGAAAAGGAGCCATTGTTGAGCACCCTTTGGGTTCGGCCGGTCAACCAATTACAGATCCATTTAACAGTTACTTTGTCTAGCCCACATTTTACAAGCTTGTTTGCAAGAATATCATGGGAAACCTTGTCAAAGGCCTTACTGAAATCAAGATATACTATATATGGGTTCAGGGATGCTTGTAGGGAGAACAAGGAGTATTTCCATGTGTTTCCATGTGTTTGGTGGGGTTCTTCATGGTTTGGTGAGAAAAAAATTATGCATGAATTGTGGCAAAATGGTATTTAAGCATATTTCGTAGGCTATGGGGGACTTGTAGGGGGCTTTGAGGCCAAACAAGCGGGGTCCAAGGGTTGCATGCAGCCCACAGGCTACAATTTACCCTATGGCCCAGACACAAATACACCCCTTCCATCAGAACTAAGCAAGGGATTGGAAGAATTCAAAACTCGTGGAGATATCTTGAACTAGCTTACTTTAACTGATGTAGTTTCCTTTTTATTTCTTTACTTTATAAATTCAAGAAATGGCACTGAATCTCTGTGGGCCTGCTGAGTGGTACAGAGATAAGGAAAAATCTTGCCCGGCCAGTAGTTGGATTCCACCTTTGGGACACATTACAGAACAGCTCTGGAGGTTGAACTGTGGTCACTGAGATGGAAGAGGACAGGTTGAAAAGTGCAGAAGGGAGGGCGGATGCAGAAGTGGTGGCACCTGAATTGTGACTTTGTGGAAATCTTTAAGATAACAAGAATTTCACTGATGTTGTTCTTGCTGGTGAGGATGGGAGTTTTTGTCTTCTTTCTGCTGGGAGAGATTATAGGTGCTTTGCCACATTTTAAAATTATATTTCACATTTCCAGTTTTGGTACAGATTCCCCCCCCCCCCTTTTTTTTTCCCCTTTTTTTCAGGGGAAAAATCTTATATATGTGGAGTCGAAGGATTTCATGGCTGGCATACATAGTTTTTTGTGGGTTTTTCGGGCTATGTGGCCATGTTCTAGAAGAGTTTCTTTCTGAAGTTTTGCCAGCATCTGTGTCTGGCATCTTCAGAGAATGCTTGCCTGGAAAAGGGTTAGGTATATACATACTGTGTGAACCTGGGAAAGGAGAAGTGATTTGCATATATATTGTTTTGTTGCTAATGACAGGTCCCAGGGTGGGAGGATATGCAAAGGAGGATTAATGTCTATAGCATCTGAAGATGCCAGCCACAGACGCTAGTGAAATGTCGGGAAGAAACTCTTCTAGAACATGGCCACATAGCCCAAAAACCCACAAAAAACTATGGATGCTGGCCATGAAAGCCTTCAACTTCACATAGGATTAATGTCTGCTTGCTTAGTATTCATTGTCTGCTTGGAAGCCGCTGACCCTGGGAGATTTCTCATTTGCATTTTTTGAGTCTTCAGCTTGCTAATTTTCAGGTCTGGAAGCCAAATCATGTTTACTTTCAGGGTTTCCTCTTTCCTGTTGAAATTGTCCAGGTGTTTGTGGATTTCAGTGGCTTCCCTGTGCATCCTGACATGGTAGTTGTTGGCATGGTCCAGAATTTCAGTGTTTTCAAACAACATTTTATATCCAGGATGGTTTATAACATGTTCTGCTATTGTTGATTTTTCCGGCTGACCCAGTCTGCAGTGTCTCTCGTGTTCCTTGCTTCTTGTTTGAACATTGCATTTGGTGGTCCCTATGTAGACTTGTCCGCAGCTGCATGGTATGCGCTAAACTCCTGTGGCTGTGAGAGGGTCTCTCTGGTCTTTGGCTGAGCAAACATTTGCTGAATTTTCTTCGTCGGTTTGTAAACCATTTGAAGGTTGTGTTTCCTCACCAGTTTCCCTATTCTGTCTGTGTCTCTTTTGATGTATGGTAAAATACCCTCCCTTTGGGTGGTTGTTTGTCTTCCCTCATCTGGGTTTTTCTGGGCCTGGCAGCCCTTCTGATATCTGAGCTGGAGTAACCATTAGCCTTCCAAGAAGTGGGGTTCACAGATCTGTTTTGCCCATTTTTATTGTGCTTCTTTTTTGTTCTGGGTGATGGTTGGAGTTCTTGTGCAGGTATTGGTCTGTATGTCTGGGTTTTCTGTATACTGTGTGACCCAAACGTTGGTACAGTTTGTGGGTGACTAGGACATCCAAGAACGGCAGTGTTCCTTCCTTTTCTTTTCCATTGTGAATTGGATGTTAGGGTGGATGTTGTTTAGATGGTTCAGAAATACAGCCAGATGGCTCCAAATGGTGAAAGTGTCATCCTCATATCGGAACCATGTTGTGGGTTTTTTTGGTGCTGTTTCCAGGGCTTGCTTTTCAAAGTGTTCCATGTAAAAGGTTGCTATCACAGAGCTCAGAGGGCTTCCCATTGCTACCCCATCTCTCTGCTCATAGAATCCATTGTCCCATTGGAAATAGGTGGTGGTGAGGCAATGTTTGAACAGGGCTGTGATGTCTTCTGGAGAAGGATATGCAAAGGACTGGAAGCCAAATCTTGTTGTCCCGAAAAACAGCAAGCTGAAGACTCAACAAATGCAAATGAGAAATTTCCCAGGGTCAGGGGCTTCCCAGCAGACAATGAGTACTAAGCAAGCAGACATTAATCCTCCTTGGCATATCCTCCTACCCTGAGGCCTGCCGTTAGCAACAAAACAATATACATGCAAAACACTTCTCCTTTCCCAGGGTCACACGGCAGCATTCTCTGAAGATGCCAGCCACAGATGCTGGCAAAACCTCAGGAAGAAAATCTTCTAGAACATGGCCACATAGCCCAAAAAACCCACAAAAAAACCTATAATCTTATATTTATTTTGAAGAATACTCTCAATAGTGTCATGACTCATTTTGTCATCTAAAAGGGGAGAATTTACAAATATTCTGTACATTGCTACTGTGAGAAGAGTCCTTGAACCAGCAGGTGATAGCTCTCTGTAACTAACAACTTACTACTCTCCCATCTCTTTCCAAACGCATAATTTGGGGTCTCATGATAATGGAGCTGTCCCCTGCTCAGCTTGCCCTCAAGCAAGATGCCAAATTATGGGATGTCTCAGACAGAGGTCAGTCACTTGGCTGGCCTCTTTCACAGCAAGCGCTTCACCTTATGTGGGCAGATGAATTATTGTTAATTGCTGTCAAGCTGACTTTGACTTACAGCCATCGTATGAATGGGAGACCTCCAAGTCCTTTGATCATCAGCTGCCTTGCTCAGGTCTTGCAGATTCAGGGCCTCTGTGGCTTCCTTGATGGAGTCTATCCATCTATAATGCAGTCTTCCTCTTTTCCTGATGCCTTCTACCTTATCAAGCATTATTGTCTTTTCTCATGAATCATGTCTTCTCATGTTATTTCTGAGTCATCTTGGCTTCTATGGAGAGTTCAGGCTTGTTTTGTACTAGAACCCACTTATTGGTCTTTTTAGCAATCCCTGATATCCACAGAACTCTTCTCCAGCACCACATTTTCAATGAATTGATTTTTTTTCCTGTCTGCTTTTTCCACTGTACAGCTTTCACAACCATACATGGGAAATACAGTGGCATGGACAATCCTAACTTTAGTATTCAATATATATCTTTATACTGAAGGATCTTATCTAGTTCTTCCATATCTCCGTAGTCTAAGATGCCAAATTATGGGATGTCTTGAAAGGGGGGCAGTTATTTGGTGGCCTCTTTTGCAGCAGCATCTCTTCCTTACATAGGCAGATGAACAGAAAAAGAGAAATCTACAGCAAAAATCAGTAGTAAGTGATGCTGGCTATCCTAGCAAGCATAGCTTGGGCCTTGCCTCTTCCAGACTTCCCACATCAGGGTGTCTGTTCTTTTGAAACACTCCTGTTGCAGGTGGAGGCAGAGCTTTGGCTTCCTGCTCTGTAAAACCAGCACATGCTACCATAAGCATTTTATTATCTGTAATTAATGTTTGTAAAGTACTTGGGAGCCGAAGGTGTGTTAGAAGTACAAAGCAATATTATATCAGTCAGAGAGCCTGCTTGAATCCAAAGGCAATTCGTGTACTACTAATAAATCACTCGGAGGTTTATTTTTATGTTTCTGCTCAAATTTCTGACATAAACCTTTTTATTTCATTGGGAACATGCGCTTAAATAAAAGCAAACCTCTACAGTTACTAATCTCCGATGCCATATTGCGCAAACGCTTTGTTGAAATGCCATCACCTTTTCAAAGAACCAGAGCTGTGTGTTTTCTAGACATTTACGGTTGAAGAATAAATTTTCAGAGACTGTAAATGAAAAGATATCGCCGAACATGATGATCAAATAATATCTGACACTGCTTGTTTAAGGAAATATTCATATATCTTACTGCTGGAGCATTTATGACTGCAATAAATCTCATTACTTTTTTCCCCTAGTGGTAGAGTTCTACCAAATATCAGATTGGCTTGAAGTTGTGCCATTTTCTGCATAGTGAAGCAAAATAATTTTATTATTTAGGCCAGGTGATGCAAAACCAAAAACCAAAAAATGAAATGCAGCAAAATGGGGTGTGTGGGATTTTTTAAAGCCCTGTTGTATTGTGTTTGTGAAGCAGTGCATATCATGTTGACAGTCAGTGATGGAAATCCATTCAAAAAAGCAGTGTCATATTTTACAATTATCCATCTCTTCAGTGTGGGGAACTGGAGCCTTTTGTATAACATGTACAAAAGGTATATCTGGCTTCACCTTTCTAATCATAGAATCATAAGGCACCCTATAGGTTAGTGAGGCCAACCTTCCACTCAGTGCAGGCGTTTCAGGTAGAATATCCCCAGCAGGGAGCTGTCCAGCCTCTTTTTGAAGACAACCAGAGAAAGAGGCCCACCACCTTTCTATGAAGAAGTTCCTAATACAATGTTCAATCAAAATCTACTCTCCTGTACCTTAAAAACCATTGTACTTGGCAGCAGAGAATAAACCTGCCCATTCCCCTCTGTGAGAACCCTTGAGGTATTTAAAGAGTACAGTCATGCCACCCCTCAGTCTTTCTCTTCACCAGGCTGGACATGCCCAGCTTCCTTAACATTTCCTCCTAGGTTTTGTTCTCCATACCTCTTAACTTCTTTGTTGTCCATCTTTGAACCTTCTCCAATTATAATCAGTTTGCACCCTCTTCCCCTGGTTAAGTTGTGGGAAAACCCTTAGAGCATTTTTGTATGAAAACCTCCACAGTAGTACTTCAAAGTGTCTTCCCTTCATCCTTTTCTGTTACCTTTTCTGACAACCTGCCATAGGGACAACAACATCTTTTACAAGAGGCCTGCCATTCTCCTGGCACTTATATTCTCAGAGCACACAGAGCATCTGTTGTGGACAACATAAGGGGACCACATTGACCCACCATACTATACCATCTGAAAATGCCCCAAATGTCTCTCGGGGGTGTAGAGCTGGGATTGGAGGGAAGCTCACCACATTTTTGGTTCTATCTTGGGCATTTTAGGCCCAAGAGAGGCCTTGGATAAAAAATAGGAAGTGATCCAGAAGATGTAAAGTCGAAGGCTTTCATGGCCAGCATCCATAGTATTTTGTGGGTTTTTCAGGCTATGTGGCCATGTTCTAGAAGAGTTTCTTCCTGACGTTTCACCAGCATCTGTGACTGGCATCTTCAGAGACTGCTGGCATGGAAGAGAGTGGAGTATACATATACTGTGTGACCCTGGGAAGGCAGGAGTGATTTCCATGTTAATCTATGTATTGTTCTGTTGTTGAATGGCAAGGCCTCAGGATGGGAGGATATGCAAAGAGGATTAGTGTCTGTTTAATTAGTGGTCAATGTCTACTGGGGAAACTCCTGACCCCGGGTGGTTTTCATTTGCATTTTGCTGGGTTTTGATTTTAGTGTTTTTCAGGACTGGTAGCCAAACTGCTAACTTTAAGGATTTCTTCTTTCCTGATGAAGTTGTCTTGGTGTTTGTGGATTTCAGTGGTTTCTCTGTGCATTCTGACCTGATCGTTGTTGGCATGGTCCAGAATTTCAGTGTTTTCAAATAGCATTTTTATCCAGAAGATGATTTCTTGGTAACTTCTTTTTGGAAAGGAAAGGTATTACATAGGCCCATAAAACTGCCAGGGAGCCCAAAATGTCCCAGAATTACCTCCTACAACCCTTTAGGGCACATGGGGGCAATCCCCCCCCAAAAAAAATGGGGTCATGGGAATTATGGAATCATAGAGTTGGAACAGTCCAAACTCCTGCCATGCAAGGATGTGCAGTCAAAGCATTTCTAAATAATGGCCATCCAGCCTCTGCTTAAAGACGCCCAAAGAAGGATACCCCACCACTCTCCAAGGGATTCTGTCCCACTATCGAACAGTTCTTACTGTCAGGAAGTTCTTCCTAATATTGAGTGGAATCTCTTTTCCTGTAGCTTGCATCCATTGCATCCTATTTTCTGAAACTGCAGAAGACAAATTTGCTGTATCTTCAGTATGACTGAAAAGTATGTTTATGAAAGGGGATCTCATAGCACCTTTGCAACTAACTGTGCAAATTAAGTTGTTGCATAAGCTTCTGTAGACTTGGTCTACTTTCTTAGTTGCACGGAGACACATATGTTATATGGGTATGTGTGTTTCTGTTTGAATGACAAGCTGAGAGCAACTGTGGTTGGTGCTCAATGCATAATGCTCAATTTACATCCTCAGGGCCCATCCTTAGGTCTCAGGTTTTGGCCTGGAAACCTCTGATCCTGAACCAGAAAGCCTACCCCTTTTCTTCCATTTCATTTCAAGGAAGATCCTTTTTGTTGACAGTTTTCCTTTAAATGTTTTCTGAGAAATAAATGTGAAGGAGATTGGTGTTGAGGTTGGAGCCCTGCTAGCTCAGCTCTGTTGCCTGCAGCCAAATGCTGTCTGATGGCACCTCGACAAGGCAGGACAAACTGTATTATCAGGGGATTAACCACTAAATAGCCGAAAGGAGCTTTCTCTCCATCAGATAAGGATGTTTGAGCACCAGGAGTTTGCTTTCTTGCATATAGAGCCCTTGTGTCAAATAGACTGATTTCCAATGCCTTGGTCTTTTAAATAATCTTTGCCATATTTGCTGCTCTTGTAATCTAGCAAATCATTTAATTTTCCCCGATAGCAGAAAGGCTGTAAAACTTAGATAAACTTGCAGCAGAAATTAACTCTGAGATGGTTTGTGACTGAAACACTGAGAATGGCTTGTTTTCTTGGCCTGCTCTCGACTTTTCATCCCACTTTTTACCAGCACAACCTAATCTTTAATTGAAAGAACAGCAGAAAGAACAAGTAGCAGCCTTGTGCTTCAGAAAATTGCAGGAAAAGTTGATGCCATGTTCTGTGAGCTCTTACTGAATAATACATAGTTTTAAAAATGGGATGGCCTTTAGCACAGGGAGTCATTAAATGAAATACCTTACAGTGCATGACCCTAGTAAACCATCATGAGTAACTTTCACTGGGGGAAAATGCACCCTTAATTGTTTTATATTGGGGTGGCCTAAGTGTGGCCATCGACCACATGTGGCTAAGTACAACTCCTAAATATCCCTAGATGCTTCCAGACTGCCTCCCAAGTGTTTTTTTTTTTTTAAAAAATTTCAAGCACAGACCCCCAAAAGCTGCAAAACTCACAGCCATAAGTGATGTTATATCACTTCAGGCATAATGGATACACTGGTGGAGTCTGCTGGGCGGGCATAAGGGGATAGATGGCTCCAGTGCTTGCCTAATTACCAACTCCTGTTTCATATAGTGTAGAAGTCCAAAGTGTAGATTTCTGCCTTTGTGGCAGAGCTGCATGTGGAATGGACCTTTGCATTATGATTGATCATAAGCTGAGCATAAACCAGCAGTATGATGCTGCAGCAGAGAAAGCAAACACTTTTAGCTTGTGTTAACAGAACCATAGGTTTCAAGACAAGAGAAGTAATAGTCCCACTAGTTTATACCCACCTATGACTAGTGTTACTAAGGCACGTTACAGACTGCCCAAAAGCGGGCGGTCTGCTGCCGCCGTCATTAGCTGCGCCGAGAAGCCCCAGCGGCCAAACTGTGAGGCTTCCTGGCGCAGCTAAAAAGAAGCGCCGAAATGGCGCTTCTTCTTCGGACCTGGAAGTGGCGCCGCGAGGTGCAAGTCGCGCACTCGCGGCGTCACTTCCACCTCGCGACGTCCGGATGCTATGCGTCCAAGATATCAAAATGGCGCCCCCCGTGTGGATGGGGGCTGCCATTTAGTACACGCTCTGCATGTACTAGGGTCAGGGGGCATGGGGAAGGTAAGACCCTTCCTAACCCTAGCACGCCCCTTCCTAATCCTAGTACGCGCAGAGCGCGTACTTTGTGCGCATCTGTAACACGCCTAAGTTTTCAAAACAACAATAAATGACAGCCAAAGTTTATGGGACATACTTATCCAGAATCAGGAAGTAGCTGTTGATAAGTTTGTGTTATTCTTAAATTAGTCATGTGTTTCTCTGTAAAATTAGCATTCATATATTACATGATGCATACCTTTCTGTCTTTATGAAGGGTGCACACCCCAAAATATAGGATTTGGGGGCATCTTGTTCAGTATATAAAAGGAAAAGGTTTTCAACCCTCAAACAGGAGACATCCATTATAATAAAGGACCCATGACAGTCCTGTCAGAGTGAGGCTCAAACAACCAGAAGACCCCATGTTTCACACCTTGGTTTATTTATACTAAACTGATAATACATGAAACTGTGTTTTTTTTAACCCTGAACCATGATTGGCAAGTCAAATTTTGAATTGGGTGATTGTCTTGTACACTGAAACTTTTCCACCATGCTGGATTGAATAGAGAATTGTGTTGCAAGCAGTTGCTTGGGATTTTGTTCAAGGCGAAGCACATCAGGTTTCTCTGGTACCTTAAGAATCTGGAGTTTTCACATACAGGTTGAGTGTCCCTTATCCAGAATTCTGTCCCTATGCGTGTTTGGCATAAGCCCTGGACAAAAGAGAATTAAATGAACAAAGGGAAACAGCGCCGGGGTTTTTTCGTAACCCGAAAAAACCTTCGTAAGCCGAAACAATAAATCCCTATGGGATTTTTTCGTATCCCGAAAAATTCGTAAGCTGGGTAATTCGTATCCCGAGGTACCACTGTATACCAAGACATGAGATGCTATACTATTCTTGACATATTGAGGATGGAGCAAGCTTTTTTTCTGTTGCTCCAGAGAATTGGCTACAGAGTAATGGATGCAAACTACAGGAAAAGAGATTCGGCCTAAACATTAGGAAAAACTTCCTGAGCTGTTTGACAGTGGAACACATTTCCTTGGAGAGCGATAGAGTCTCCTTCTTTGGAAGTTTTCAAAGAGAAGTTGGAAGGCCATCTATCCCAGGTAGGGCTTGAATTCTGTGTTCCTGTATGGCAGGGGGATCGACTGGATGCCCCTTGTGATCTTTTCCAGCTTTATGATTCTATGATTCTTGCTAGTAAAAGCCAAGAGAATTCGAAAGACTGCTAACAGGAGTATTATCTGCTGTTTTCCTTCCTCTGCGTAGGGGGAGAGAAAGGCGGAGGTTTGGAATGAGTATTTCCCACCAGAAGAGCAAGGAGAACTCTCAGGAATTGGTACAAAAGTGGCATTTGGGGAAAGTTACATGTAAATGTCACAGAAGGACCATGGAAGCAACAGAATAACTATATGTTGAGAAATGTGCCAGCCTTCAGCCTGAGTGCTAGAACTGTGAAGATGTTAAGGAATGTTATAGTAACTTTTATTCTTTTCTTGTTTTTGTGATTGATTGGGAGAGACGGCCAATGTTACACTAGAGGTTGGCAGAAGGGAAATTGGGAGGGGGGCATAATTTGATAAGTTTAATAGAAGCATTTGTATTTGAGAAGCAAACAAAAAAGAGATGGTGGATTTAGCTGAAGGGAAGACTAATAGTAGCAGAAGATAAAGATTGTTAATATTCAGTAATAAATATACGGTATATTAATGTTTGATTGACTTTCGGTTAGGGACTATATCTTGGATTGTAAAAGATTTAATTTGGAGAAGTAATATTCATAACATGTAGAGGAGCTTGATGGGTTTTTTTTCTTGCATGAGAGAGGTATTGATGGATATTATAGTTTAATATGGTTTAATAACTGCTGAGGAGAAAATTGGAAGTCACTTTTATCTTTCTTGGGTTGTTTTCTTTTCTTTCTTTATATTTGTACCTGCCTTTTTTTTTCTTTGTACCCTTTTTTTACATTTTCTTTTTATATTTTTGCTGCTGATATTCTATTTTGATATATCTGAAAACTCAAATAAAATTCTGGGTGCTAGAACTGCATTTGTATGACTAAAACTAGTGTGCCAGCTGCACCCATTCCTAGAGACGTCTAACTTAGTCATAGTGACACACATCTTAGTTGCATCCTGTTTGGATTACTATAATGCACGCTACATGGGCTGCCCTTGAAGAATGTTCAGGAACCTCACTTGGTCCAAAACTACAAGGAGATTGTTTGGCAGCAGCCAGGTTAAAATAATATAATCATAAAGTCTGAGAGTTGGAAGAAAACCAAAGGACCATCCACTCTAACCTCTTCCATACAGATGACCATCTAGTCCATGGGTCGGCAACCTGCGGGCCGGATCCGGCCCGCGGACGCTTTTTGGCCTGCCCGCGGCATCAGCCGCCGTCACCGCCGAAACCGGCTTTTTGCCTCTATGGGCGCCGCCATTTTTTCTCCCATGCGAAGTCTCGCGCGACCTTCCCTGAGGCGCGCGAGACTTCGCCGCCATTTTGGAAGAAAAAATGGCGGCGCCCATAGCGGTGAAGTCTCACGCAACCTGTGGGCGCGCGAGACTTCACCGCTATGGGCAGCGGGCCTTTAAGAGACCCGCTGCCGCCCCAGGAGTCCCCAAACGGGGATCGGAGGCGCAGCGGGCCTTTAAGAGACCCGCTGCCGCCGCTGAGTCCTCCAAGAGGACTCCAGCGACGGCAGGGGGTCTCTTAGGGGCCCACTACATCCCTGGAGTCCTCCAAGAGGCCTCCGGCGGTGGCAGGAGGTCTCTTAGGGCCCGCTGCCATCCCTGGAGTCCTCCAAGAGGACTCCTCTGCGACGGCAGGGGGTCTCTTAGGGGCCCGCTGCCATCCTGGAGTCCTCCAGAGGACTCCAGCGACGGCAGGGGGTCTCTAGGGGCCCACTGCCGTCCCTGCAGTCCTCCAAGAGGCCTCCGGCGGCGGCAGGGGGTCTCTTAGGGGCCCGCTGCCGTCCCTGGAGTCCTCCAAGAGGACTCCAGCGACGGCAGGGGGTCTCTAGGGGCCCTCTACCATCCCTGGAGTCCTCCAAGAGGCCCCCGGCGGCGGCAGGGGGTCTCTTAGGGGCCCGCTGCCATCCCTGAAGTCCTCCAAGAGGACTCCAGCGACGGCAGGGAGTCTCTAGGGGCCCGCTGCCATCCCTGGAGTCCTCCAAGAGGCGTCCGGCGGGGGCAGGGGATCTCTTAGGGGCCCGCGCCATCCCTGGGTCCTCCAAGAGGACTCCAGGGACGGCAGGGGGTCTCTTAGGGGCCCGCTGCCATCCCTGGAGTCCTCCAAGAGGACTCCAGCGGCGGCAGGGGGTCTCTTAGGGGCCCACTGCCGTCCCTGGAGTCCTCCAGTGCTGGCGGCTCCCACCGGCTTTTTTGCCAGCCTCTGACAGGGCCGGGGCCCGGTTAGGGGCCGGCAAAGAGGAGGAGTCCTCCAGCGCTGGCGGCCACCAACGGCTTTTCTGCCGGCCTCTGACGGGGCCTGGGGCCCCGTCAGGGGCCGGCAAAGATGGGGAGGCCTGGCTCCTGGAGGGTTGAAGCTCCGCCCCCATCATGTGGCCCCACCCCTCGAGGGTGGAAGCTCCGCCCCCGGCCCCCCAGTCGCCTGAGGGAAAGCAACCCGGCCCCCGGCTCAAAAAGGTTGCCTACCCCTGATCTAGTCTCTGTTTAAAAACCTCCAAAAATGGAGACTCCACCAATCTCCAGGGCAGCATTTTCCACTGTCAAACAGCTCTGACTGTCAGGAGGTTCTCCCTAGAGTTGAGGTGGAATCTCTTTTCCTGTAGTTTGAATCCATTGCTATAGGTCCTAGTTTCTGGAGCAGCAGAAAACAAGCTTTCTCCAGCTTCACTGTGACATCCCTTCAAATATTTAGACATGGCTATCATGTCCCTCCCCCCTTGCCCTTTCCTTCTCTAAGCCAAACATACCATGTTCCATAAGATGCTCCTCATGGGGCTTGATGGTTTCTAGACCTTCCACCATTTTGGTCACCCTCCTCTGGACACCTTCCAGCTTCTCAACATCCTTCTTCAACTGTGGGGCCCAAAACTGGACACAGTATTCAAGGTGAGGCCTGACCAAAGCAGAATACAGTGGTACTATTATTTCCCTTGATCTAGGCACTATTGATGCAGCCTAGAATTGCATTGACCTTTTTAACAGCTGACTCACGTTCACTAAGTCCACTAAGCCTCTTAAATAGTATATTGTACAACAAGGGCTCCCATTGCTGAAAGTGTCCCATTGTATATCAGGATACATTGTGCATCAGGAGCGTTTTGCTGTGGCTACAATACTGGATTTTTTTCCCCATAATGGTCCCAGGGACATAGCTACATCTCTGCTCTCCTCCTGAGAATACGAGCATCTTACACTATCACCTAATGTCTGGAACAGTGGAAAACAACCTTGCTCTATCCTCAATCTGACATCCTTTCAAATATTTAAACGAGAAGAATAAACTGAGGCTGTCGTACTTTGGCCACCTCATAAGAAGGCACAACTCATTAGAAAAGACAGTGATGCTGGGACAGATCGTGGGAAGTAGAAAGAGTAAGACTGCATGCTAGATGGATAGACTCAGTCAGGGAGACCATGGGCCTGAGCCTGCAGGACTTGAGCTACTTGACAGTAGAAGATAGGGGTTTTTGGAGATGTCTCATTCACAGGGTCGCCCTGAGTCTAGGTTGACTTGAAGGTAAATAACAACAACAACATTCTTGTCCTCTCTTAACCCTTTCTTTCCCAGGCTAAACATACCCAGCTCCCTAAGCTGCTCCTCATAGGGCTTGGTGGTTTCCAGATCTTTCACCATTTTGATCGCACTTCTCTGGAAACACTCCAGCTGGTCAACATCCTTCTTGTGATGGCCAGAATTGTTATTGGAAGCTGGTTACAAGGAGCACATATCTCATTAAGATTTTGTTGTTTTAAGAGCACCACCGGCTGCCAATCAGTTTGTGAGCACCAATCAAAGTGCTGGTTATAACCTACAAAGCCCTCTGTGGCTTTGGTCCAGACGAACTGGCAAACCATATGTTCTGATATTATTTTGCTTGAGTCTTATGGTTTGGGAGCAAGACCTTTTCTCTCTGTCCTGCCATCCTCACGGGCTCAGTGAGAACACAGGGCCTTATCGGTGACTGCTTCCAGATTCTGGAACTTACTTCCATGGAGGGGCTGTGCATTGGGCAGAATGTGGAAGCTATCTTTTGACTTTATGCATTTGTTTTAAATGCCTCTTATTTTAGGAGTAACTTAATTGCATTTTAAATATGTTGTTAATGCTTTTACTTCTTTGAATGCACTTTTGTGAAGTTGTATTGATTTTTTAAAAAAGAAAAGATTTGAATGAAAAGAACAAGAAACCAAAAACAGTAACTTTGCTTACATGGAACCCAATGTCAAAACAAACCTTACTCCATAACCTAACATGATGTTCAGAATATTATTCCATAAGCCAACATGAATAACTGGCAGCAAGCAAGAATCCAAAGAAATATTGATCTAATTAAGAACTCAAACCACAATGTAACAAAATATAGATTGTTTGTGTCTTTCATGCATTTCGGACTTCATCTCTTTATCCATCAGAGCTAGATACACAATTCTTTTCAACCAACCACTGATTGGTAAAAGCAGTCTTGTTTTTCCAGTATTGTGCAAATTCTATACTGACCATCAAAGAAAGGCATGCAACTAAGTCCTTATCATTATTTTCAAGAAAAGAGAAAGTAAAACACTTTGCAGAGGTGCTGTAATCGTTTGATTTACGATTTTGCTTATTTTATTAAAAGATTATTTTCCTAAAACCGTGTAACTCTAGGCAACATTTAGGGCCCTTGGTATCCTCAGGGGGTTGGTTACAGGACCCCATGTGGACATAAAAATCTGTGGATGCTCAAGTCCTATTATATAAAATAGGGTAGTAAAATGTTGTCCTTTATATAAAATGGCAATATCAAGATTTGTTTTTTGGATTTTTTAATATATATATATATATATTTCCAAGCCATGAAGATTGAATTTGTGGATACGGAAGACCAACTGTATGTGTTTTTATCTCCGTTTATTTTACATTTGTTGCAATCTGCCTTGTGTCCCAGTTTTGGAGAAAAGCCTTGGTATATCTTGGAGCACAACAAAGAAATGTATGCCCTCATTATTCAGAAATTTGAGAGCATGGCAGCAAATGGAAGTAGGAAACCCAATTTTCATTTTCTACAAAGTACATTTTTTTTGAGCAGAGCCAGTATGTTACAGTGGTTTGAATTTTGGACTACAACTCTAGAGATCAAGGTTTGATTGCCTTCTCGAGCATAAAACCCCACTGGATGACCTTGGCCAAGTCACACTTTCTCAATTTCAGAGGATGACAATGGCAACCCCCCTCTGCAGAAACATGCCACAAAAAGGTTGCCATAAGTCAGAAGTGATTTGGAAGCACACAAGAATAACAACAAACATTTTTGGCAGGAATGCAAGGCATATTGGGAGCAGGTTAATTTTCTCTCTCTCTTTCTGTCATTCTCTCCTCTCTGCAGCGTGGGAATAAGCTCATCCTAAGAGGAATTTCTTTGTAAATTTTGCACTGTGGGGTAGTGGAGATGGAGATGTGCTCAGTAGAATTGTTCTTTTCTCTCCCTCCAGATATGAGGCCTCTCTCCTGGATCTGGTGGACGCAATGAGCCCGGTGCTTCAGCCTCAGTACAGTGAGAGCCGCAGCCACAACAAGGGGCCCGTGCTGGAAAGTGGGAACTGGAGGAGGCCCGGTTGGTATCGGAGTCCCCCCAGTGCCAAGCATAGGACAGCAGAGCTGGAAGAAAGCCGGATTCTGGAGGAAATCTTTTTCATTTGATGGGCCTGGCAGTTGCAACTTTCTCTATAGATCTAAGGACTTTCTTTTTCAATGTGGGTGTGTTTACATGTCAAAATATTGGTTTTAAATTATTTGATTGACGAATGATTGTCTCCACTCTCCCCTTTAGCAAATTAACACAATAGTTTTCCCCTCTATAACTTCCTAATCATGTTATAAAAGTCTCTTCTTGAATGAGCCAAGCAGAGAGTTCATGAAACATTTCTGAGCTCTTTTCTGTACTGTTTCAAGGTTAAAAAAAATTTAAAGAAAAAATACTCATGCTGTTGTGGAAAAGGAATAATGTTGCATTATTATTTTTTATTTTATTTTTTTTAGCTTTGCAAACTGGTTTGCTAGAGCTTCATCTCTCACTAATGCACTCACACACAAAAGGACATTCCAACTATATAATTTTCCTTTTTAAGAGTGGCCTGTTAAATTTGAGTGTGCCATGTATACGTACAGCTAATGCATTTCTGGAGTGTTCCATCAAATCCTGTGTTTGTACCATTTGAGTGCTTTTTAGGCAGGTAACCTGCAACTCCTCTCAACACTAATAGATATTTTCCACTTAATGAATCTCTTACAAAAGGTGCCTCTTTAAGAAAAAAAAATCAAGGTTGCATAGGACGCAAAATATTGACCAAGATGGCACTTAGTTGTAACAAAATTAGGTATCCTAGCAATCTCAGCCGCTGCCTTTTCTCCCCTCTTCCATATGTGAGGCACTTGAGTAACAAGATGAGACCATTTCCTAGACTGAGGTTTCCTGTGACTGAGGCTTTTTTGACACTACCCACTCCTTGATGTTGTAAATAAAGAGCAATCAGTAATTATTTCCCCTCTCCACTTGCAATGCATGTTCCTTCTTCTGCCTTAAAATTAGTCATGTTTTAAAAGATGCTCCCCCACCTCCCCTGCTCCCCAGCTTCATGCTCGGTTATTTACGAAACATGTGGAAGTGGAGAAAATGATCCTGCAGGTTATGGATCGACAGTCAATTTCAGCATAGTCTCCCTGTTTTCTTGGGATTAGAGCTGCTGGCTTGAAGCCCAGGAAGCACAGCTATGGATTCCTTCTCTTCTTGCACAACGTGAAAATATTTGTAATACTTGGGGGTAGGGTGCTAGGGGAAGAGGATCAGCGCTAAGGAGTGACCTACGCCTTCTCATGTGCCTTTACTGCTTCTGATTTTAGCCTCCACATCTGCTTGTGTGACCACCCATCCAAGAGTAAGCATCCAGAGGTGGGACATATTTGGTTTACACCAGGAGAGGAGTAAGCCCTTGCCACCTTCTAAGGTTGGGTTGGGGAATGTGTGGCCTCTGGACCCCATGCAGCCCCATCTTGGTAGCTCCCATAGCCTCCAACCCCTCCATTTTAATTTTTGGTGCATTAGGAGGTGATTTTTGCCCTAAAGCTATGCTCCCAAACCCCCAAACAACCTCCCACACTCCTAAATCTGCTGAATCCTCCAGATACTTCCTTTTTCAATCATTTTCCATTCACAATGGTGGCCAGAAGTGACACAGTGTCACTTCTGCTCACCATTTTGTCCAGAAAATTAAGTATTTTTGCATGTCACTGGAAGGAGTGTGCAGCTCATGGGGGTGAGGTGGAAATTTGACCCCAGTCCCCACCTTATTGTCCACCCCTGTCCCAAACTGGCAGAAGGTAACCTTCTTCGGAGCTTCTGTTAAGGAGTAACATGTTTTCCCAGCTCTTGAATTTGTGCTTTATTTTTAGCCAGCCTGCCAGGGGTCAGAAGTGGGTATGGATTGCCAAAATGAAATTATGTGCCACAAGGTCCTCTTCATCATTATGAAATCAAGTAGGAAATGATGAACTCTTGAATTGTAGACTTTGCGAGTGTGTTCTGTGCAGGGATAGCAGATAGCTTCCATGTCACTGAGGTGGTAAATCTGCTCTGGGCTGTAGCTTGAACTTTAAAGAAGCCACACAAGGTAACGAACCCTACCACCACCACCCCAAAAGTTCACCACTTTGGATAGCTCCTTTAGATTAAAACCCAGAGCAGATTCACTGCCCTTCTCCCAACATGGAAGTCGCCAGCATCCTCTGTTTCTGTCTGCCCCGTTTGATCAGCTGAGCTCTTGAGCTTTTGTCCATATCAGGCCCCTTTCTAACCTTGTTGCCCATGTTTCTCTGTCACGTATCTCTTGCTTTCATTAGCCAGCATTATTGTATTGCTGTCCATTCATTATGATATCTGCCCTTTCCATTTAGACATAGGAATTACAGAAATGAAAAGGACACAGAACAAATAGGACTCCTTTCTGAATTCAGTTTTTTAAGGTTGCTTCACTGCAGGGGACTATATTATAGTTTGCCTTTAATTTCTAGTTGTCTTCTGATTGCCAGGTTATCATTCTGATTGCCTTTTTTAAAATACTGTTTTCAACCTTAAGAGAGGTGCCTTTGGATTTACATTCCAGAGTGCTATATTGGAGTGGTTTTTCATCTCCAGTTCTTAGTTGGTGCCAATATTTATCTCTTTTAATATTAAATCTAGGTGTTCTTTTTTATATAAAGATGTTGATAAATAGTTGCATTTAACACAGTTGATTTTAATTTCAAATTAAACCTTGTCTCTCAGTGTCTTTTGAAAGGAATGTTGTCAAAGGATTGACTTGTAAAGTATCCATGATGGTTAAAATTCATCCATAGAAAAGACCTGTCACTGAGGCACTTTTTTAAAAATGTAGTAAATAAGCAGGCAAAGAGGTCACCTGCACAGCTAGGCCAAGCACTCCAGATTCAATTTTATGAAGTTCACAAAGTCAGTGAGTGAAACAGCTGTCATTTTGGGAACATATATGGTCGTTAATGTGAGTTAAATGGAGAAAGTGTACAGACACCTGCTGCTGTGCCCATGTTTGCAGCATTAACCAGGAATTCTGTACATTGATTGGCAAATATGGGAAAAGAGGAAAGGATGCATTGTGGCTGAACAGTATTCTGTCAAGCAGTGCATGTTTTCTAAGGTAATTGGGTGGCTCTGTGCATTAGCCATGCAATATACTTTTTTAAAAAACATTTTCATGTGCGTGTATTTGGTGAATGTGCACCACAACTGGTGTTTCTGGAATAGCCTTTTAAAATTCACATTAAACCACAAACATGTCCATCCCCCAGAAACCAAGCTTGCAGCTCTTTCCCATGTAGCCCACATTGCTACCAGCAGGATTGTGCAGACAGCGTTGTTTAGCCAACACAAGTGGTAGGTAGGTGAATTATCACATACTTGAAGTGATTAAAAGATATTCCTGGATAACAAATTAAAAAGGAGCAAGCTCAACCATTGTAGATAACCAGAAATCGTTGTTTTTCCCATCTACTGAAACAGTAGCAGAGAATCAAAATTTAAAAGTAGCCAGGAATGAAATCTGTCCTGCTCCTGGCTGTTTAAATTTATGGAGGTGGGTGAAAAGGTAAAGAATTCCATGTCTATTTCTGAATGGGTTCAGAGTGGTATTGGAGTCCTGTTTCTTGTGCCAGATTGCTCTTTGCGCCTTGGATTTGATTCTGCCTCAATGGCTGGTTGGTGCCTCACCTGTTATTATAGTCATCTCCCTTACCCCAACATGCACTTTGTAAAGAATGGATATGTAAAACAATCACACACCCCTCTCCTACATTGGTTTCCTCTTGGTAAATGTTCCTTTAAACTCGACTGGATCTTTTAAATATATATGTGTGTGATGTTTTTATTTAATAAATTATCAAGGTGGTTCTTCCCTCCTTTCCTTCTCTGTCTGAGCTTTATTCCTTGACTTTCTCTCTTCACCTTTGTGGTTGACTTCATACAGAGTTTGAAGTTCAGGGTGTCTCTTTTCGGTTGAAGCAACTGGCTAGACTAGCAGGTGCCTTAGAAACGTCTTAAAGTGCTTTGCAGCTTTAGTATCAGCATTGAACCCCAGCCATCAATGCATCAGTTGATCAAACAGTGTTTCAATATGCTGGAAGGAAATGTTGCTCTTTTCAGATGTACGTATTCAAAGCTAACCTCATCTGTGGAATTATATTATATGCCTGGGCCAATGTTGGTAATGCTGAAGCTTCTTCAGAACATCGACACAAGAAGGTTGAAGCTGGGATCTGCAAGACATTGGCCTCGCTCATACAGTGATACCTCAGTTAACAAACACAAGGTGTTCCTGGGCATGATTTTTAGCAGAATACTGCTGTTTCCCAACTCAAGATTTTTTGCATTGTTTACTGCACATATGTTGGTGCAAACTGACATAGAGAGTCTGCGTTTCCCCAGCTCTCCTTCGTGATCTCCAAATGCTGACTTTATGTGACATATTGTTCCAAAGGAGGGATGGGCTTCATGGTCATCAATGGTAGACTGCAGCATCAGGTGACAATTGTGCACAAAAAACAAGTCATCAACATTGAAAAGACATAGAGAAATTGTGCAATATTTGTTCAGTACTTCTGGCCTACTCAAAACTGCATAACGGGGTTCAGCAAGAAGGTGTAAGATAGATCAGAAAGGGAAGTACAAAGTCCAAGAGGTCACCCAGCATGGCTAATGAATAAAGTATTCTTTTAATACCTATCTGTTTGAACATTGTCATAATTTAATTCCTTTTCATGCACCTCTTTTCTATGTTTTTAATTGTATTGTTGTTTTAGTATGAAGCTGCTCTGAGTCCCGGTTCTGGGAAAAGAGCGGGATACTACTACTACTACTACTAATAATAATAATAATAATAGTGTAAAGGAAGCTATTCAAAATTTGAAAAATGAATTTCCTTCAGAAACTGACAAGTACTGAACTAGAAAGAAAGTGAACTAGAAAGAAAATGCGTGAAAGAACTGTAAGCAGAAAGATTGGGAATGCCAAAAGAGGAGAGAATTTGTTACTAGCATCAAGACTCATAGTAGTATATCTCTACTCCTGAAGGAAAGAGTGAGACACTGATGCAAAAAGGAGTGACAAGACCTCAGTGATGAATTCAGAAACAAAGTAATACCAATTTTTAGAAAGGGGCCCAGGAGAAAGCCAATAAACGCAATGCCAATTAACAGGTAAGCAATTACAGGTAAACCAGTGGAACCTGGTTGCTACAGGTAAAGCTATCAAAGAAGATAGGTTGAGGGAGAACACTTCTGCAAAGGTAAGTCCTGACTCACTAAACTCCACCATTTCCCAGAGGTGGAAGTGGAAGAGATAAGAGAAGAAACAGCAAGGATTCCTTTCAAGGCAAAACCACCTCCCAGCAACATAACCAAAAAAGAAAGAAAAGCCATCAAGGACCTCAGCTTGGCCCAGAAATCATCATTCTCCCAGCAGACAAAGGCAATGCCACAATAGTCATGGAAACAGAACAATACAAACAAAAAACCAAGGAACTTCCGGATCCTGCAATATACAAAAAACTGAAATAAGACCCAGCCAACAAAATCACTAGAAAAATGAACACCTTGACCAAAAACTCCTCAGTTCAGCCAACCGCATGCCAAAGTTTATGCAAATCTGAGGCTCTCTCACTAAGACTATGGATTCCCCAAGATCCACTCTGAACTTGGGGGGAAAGAGAGAGGTGACCAAATTTACTGATGACAATGACATTTTCTAGGGCGGTGAGAGCATTAAATGGATTGAGAAATCAACTCCAAAAGGATCTCCAAGCTAGGAGACATTTTTTTCTTCAGTTCTTTTACACCAGTTCATTTGTACTTTATCATTATTTTGTGTAAACTTTTGTATCATTATCATCATATAGTTTATGGTTAATATCTCTTTGATGATACAGCTCCATGTATAGCTGTTGCTGCTGCTGTTGTTTTTTACACGAATCTATGATGGACATAATTAGGGAACTGAAAATAAGTACTTTCTGCCAATATGATACTGGCATTAGACACTGTTCTGAGAGAGAAAGAGAAAGCAAGCATGATATTAAATTAATTGTGTGGTTCTCCAGATGTTGACCACTGGTTTGGTTGCCTTAAATTGTTGAGAGTTATAATCCAGCAACATCTGGAGGGCTACATAGTCCCCCATCTGGTGTTAAACATAACATATTCTTTTTTTCTAAATATCAGCTGGGTGTGAGTGTGCGCGGTTAAATCATACAGACATTTTTCCAGCTGAAAGACCACTCTTCCAAGGCTACTACTTACACCTTCAGGTGCCATTTCTTGAGCTGGATCTTACAAAAAAGAGGGTTTTTCTTGTCTTTCATCCTTTTCCCAGAGTCTGGGACACAGCTGAGCTTTGGCTGAGGTGCAGTAAACTTATACAGGGTTGCATTGATTTAATGCTCTTCTCTCTCTTTCATATATAAATATATATATGAGAGAGAGAGAGTGGTAAACTATATTAATTTGCTATGTTTTTCCAAAGGAAAATTATTTATTGGGAGGCATTTTTAGGCTCGAGTGCTCGAGGCCTTAAATCATCGTAATAAATTTGTGCTATTCAGGCTTTCTTACATTGTAATAAATTTGTTTTAAACATGAATGAGAAGATCCATGATTTTTTTAATATACTGTTATGTATTTCCTTTCAAAGTGACATGGCTCACTACATCAGCAGGGAGAATAACGGTAAAAGGTTTACAGCACTTAAAAATCACTTTACCTGGGAGTGTTGATATAGTCCCGATCTCCCACGGATCTGGGCTTTGGGTGAAAAGGGGAGCTGTCCTGCCCCATGATGTGCTGGGAACCGTAAGGAGGCAATTTAAACATGGTTGCCATGCCCCCTCTTAATCTTCTCTTCTCTAGATTCAACATATCCAGCTCCCTAAGCGACTCCTCAAAGGGCTTTATAGTTTCCAAACCTTTCACCATTTTGGTCATCCTCTGAACATGCTCCAAATTATCAACATCCTTTTTGAACTACAGTGTCCAGAACTGGACACCATACAGTTGGCCCTCTGTCCTCATGGATTTTGTATCCATGGACCTAACCATCCATGGCTTGAAAATATTCCAAAATAATATAAATTCCAAATGCAAACCTTCATTTTTGTCGATTTATATCAGGGACACCACTTCACTGTGCCTCTGTATACAGTCAGCCCTCCATAACCATGGATTTTTTTTATCCACAGATTCAAGCATCCATGGTTTGAAAATATTATATATATATGTGTGTGTGTGTGTGTGTGTGTGTGTGTGTGTGTGTATGTGTATGTATATAAAAGCAAACTTTGATTTTGTCAATTTATATATGTGACACCATTTCAACATACCTTTGTATTTAATGGGACTTTGGAATCCATGGAGGATCCTAAAACCAAGCCCCAGTGAGTAGCAAGGCCCCATTGTATTCCCGGTGAAGTCTGACCAAAGCAGAATACAGTGGAAATAGACTTCATCCTCCGTTTTACTTTTGCCATTCAGGATAGAACCCACAGTATTATTTATTTTTTTCTCCTTCTCTGATGGATACCATGTTGTCAATTTCATTGAGATACTATAGTCCACTGTGCAAGAACTGGAATCCAAGTCTAGGTTGGAGGCTTGACCATTTCACCAAACTTTCTTGCTCTGCTTCTGGCTTCAGATTCCCCAGCCCTGCTGTTTGCAACCCCGTCATCCCTGCATTTGTAAGCTGGAGAGAGCTTTTTTTTGGTCAGGACCTGTCAAACTGAAACACAACTATCTCAAGCCAAGAACTTGGAAGATCAGGAATAGGGCAAAATTTCACTTAATCTTCATTTTCTGGCTGGAATTTTGTTTTAGGCGAGAAATTCTTGGGTTCATCTCACAAGGTGATGAATATTAATAGAATATTCATCACATGAAGGGGGGGGATGAAATCTAAATTAGGGATCCAGTTAATTTTGAGAGCACTGGGCATGTCCAGATCACAAATAGATCTCCCCTCCTTTTTATTTTATTTTATTTGCTCTGGCAGATCCACTTTGCTCCTCTGTGTCTCAAAGCTTCATTTCACATGCCATCCACTAAGCTGTCATGATGAAAACCTGACAGACAGAAACACCTGCTTGACCTTTAAGTCATAAACCCCTCATGCTTAAATAGAATATATTTATCTGCAGCGGAAGGGAAGGGAGCAACTTCTGCAAGTGTCTCTGATGTAGCTTTCAGCTCCGTTTGTGGTCCTTAAGGTGGGTTTGTTTTTTGATGTGACTCCACGACAGCACACTGGGTAGGTCAGGAATATCCAACTATCTGTATATGTGAGCCAGTGTGGCATAGTAGTTTAAGCATTGGACCAGGACTCTGGAGACCAGGGTTCGAATCCCAGTCTCAGAGGATAGCAAGGGCCACCCCCCTCAGAAGAAACGTGTCAAGAAAACCACATGATAGTTTCACCTTAGGATCGCCATGAGTTTGAAACGACTTGAAGACACACAACAACAACAACAACAACGATCTGTATATGTAGAGCTCTGCACACTCAAGCCATACCTTCCAACTGTCCTGATTTGGCAGAGACAGATGCAATTAATCCTCTGCCATCCCACTTTTTCAGCTGCTTTTTAAATGTTCCAGTTTCTCTCTTATCCTCTCACTTTGTCCTCTAAAATTTCAAATTGCTGCAAACTGAGTCGAGATTTCAAAAGTAGTCTGCACTCAGCTCAGCGAGTGGGGAGAGTGGGACAGATTTTCCCCTTCCCAGTAGGCTCAGGCAAAAGCAAGCTGTTGCAGCCACCCCTAGCTTGTCTGTGTTTTCTCCTTAATACCCATTTGCAGTCTTGAGCACATTCTGCTATTGCTTTGTCCAGTTTTCATCAATGAAATGTTGGGAGTTATGTTTGCAGTGGTTTACATCCAGCTTCCAACAGCGGTCAACTGGAAGCTAGAAGAAGGCTACATCTGCACTGCCGAATTAATGCAATTTGAAACCGCTTTAATTGCCATGTCTCCATGCTGTGGAATCATGGGATTTGTAGTTTGTTGTGACACCAGAGCTCTCTGACAGAGAAGGCTAAATATCTCACTAAACTACAAATCCCAGGATTCCATAGCATGGAGCCATGGAAGTTGAAAAGGTATCAAGCTGCATTAATTCTGTATATGCAATCCTAGTTTGACTGACTTGTTCACTGAACAGGTGTTGCTGGATATGCAACCAGGCATCAAGCCACACCTGCTGACATTCCCTGAAGGCCAACTATGAACAACTAAATGCCCAGTGGCATAATAAGGGCTATTTTTTATAGCAAGATAGTCTAGATCTGGATGGCAAACCTATGGCATGTGTGCCCACTCTGGCATATGAAGCCATTTCTGAGGGCATGTGGAGAGACAGGAGGGCAGGGGAAGAGTATGAACAGGCACACACTTGTTCCTCCTCTTCCCCCCACCCTCCCAGGTCTTCAACGGTCTCCAGGAACTCCTCCCCCATAGGTCCCACCCCAGAAGGAAGAGGTCCCATCCCCAGAAGGCCTGTCCCCTGGACCTTCCACCCCCTGGCACTGGGGAACACCTGGTGCGAGAATAGCTTTGAGTTTGGGCACTCAGTCTCTGGAAGGTTTGCCATCACTGGTCTAGATAGTTAATGGTTTATTTGGGCACTTTAAAGGACTGCTCACACCAGAACAGTGGTACCGGCTGTATATTGTCTGAAGACAATTATACCAGAATGGAGGTGAAATGGACCTTTTGGCATGTACAGACAAGCTTTGAGTCTTGCCCTGAATATCTGCCACCAAAGACAGTCTGGGCAAGCGCACCAGATCCTTGCTTGCTTGCTCTCCCTCCAGCTTGTCCCAGACCTCCAAAGTGTTTGCATGTGAATTATAATCATACTACTGTACTCTGCTGTGAAGTAATAACATTTTGCAGTGAAACTGTGGCACCTTTGGCTGTTTTTATAAATCATTTACTAGCAATAGAGTATGAAATATATATATTAAAATTTGTTTGGCTTTTTCCTCCCTAGTTTTCCTTGGCTTTATAATAAAATGTTGATCTGGCAATCCTGATACAGCACTATATCTGTTGTGTGAGTGGGCCCCAGACCTACCTTTCATCACATACTCTTCTCACTGTATCAACACAACCTCTTCCACACACTGGTTGCAATCCACTAGGAATTTTGCTTCATGAGACTCTATGGCATATGCAAAAGGTACACCAGGTCCAATTCAAGTCCCTTTTCCTACAGTTGGACTTGCAAAGCAGACGTTTCCTGGACCGAGGTCTCCTGTAGTCTTCCAGCCCTGGTTTGTGCTGTATGGTGGTTCTTCTGGATTCCTCCTTCCAAGAAGGGGACATGTTAAAACTCTTCTTAATGCCTGGCAGAAAGTTTGGGAAAGTCATCCAACCCTTAGCTGGAGCCATGAGCTTGCGCTTGCTGATCTGGAAAATTGAAATACTTGGGTTGTGCAGGATTTAGAAGAAGGTATTAAGTCAAGAAGAAGAGATTTGACTTCCAGAAAGCTGCAGCGCCTGCTTTCAAAGAGATTCATGTGGACACGCTCAAAGTTTGGCACAAGGAGGGCACAAGGAGGGGAACTGGCCTTCAAGGGACAAGTCCAAGAAACTTACAGCGGATGCAAAGAGTGTGCATCTCCTTGGCAGCTCTTGTATTCTTGGCAGAAGCCTCTGGACAGTGAACACAGACTCTTCCTTCTTTTCCTGAGCAAAGCAGTTGAAAGCCAACAAAGTATAGTGCATGAAACTCAGGCCTTGCAGCTTAGTGACACAAGCCCTGTACTGCATGGAAAATTTTCAGCCTTGGCATCTCCAGATAGGCTGGGAAAAACTCTTACCTGAAACCCAGCTCATTGTCCATCTGTGGCTTGTATCCTACTGGTCATCTTAAATGACCAAGGTGTCAACCCTTAGGTGAATCCGATCAATTCAATGGGTCTGCTCAGGTTGGCACTGCCAATAGGATCAAGGGTTTAAGACTGTCCCAAATCCTGAACTTTCCAGGCCAAAACCTGAGACCTAAAATTGGTTCATGGTTATGTTGTTAAGGATTATGCATCAAATCCCAGAGAGCCAGTGTGGTGCAGTGGTTTGTGTGTTGAACTATGACTCTGGAGACCATGAAAACCCATTGGGTAACCTTGGGTGAGTCACACACTCTCAGCCCCAGAAAACCCCATGATAGGTTTGTTTTAGAGCCTTTATAAGTTAGTAACGACTTGAAGGCACACAACAACACAATTAAGTACCAACCACAGCTGTTCATAGCTTGTCATTCAAACATGCACAGGGAGATAAAGACAAACAGAGCACATTTTCCTGTTTGGAAATTGAAACGGACATCCAGGGCCCCATTTTCACTTGTCAGAATACTCCGGGGTATTCTGACCCCAAATTCCCCCCAAATTTCCCCTTTACCTTTTCTCTTTTAGTGTGGCTTTTGGCTCTTGCAGTGACCAATGGCCAGTCCCTGTTTTTCACCTGGCATTGCTACTGAGGTCAGAAGGAAGTGCCCAGCCATGCTTTCAATGCTGGACAACTCATGCTGACCTCAGAGCAGTGCCAGGCAGTTTGCAGGGACCTCGAGGGAAAGGTCAGCCACCATCCTTGCTGCAAAGAGAGCTGAAAGCCCACAGCAAAATATTAATCATTTAAATGCAGATTCTGAGGAGGAAGCTGTACACTGGGTGCCAGTGTCTTGAAGACAGTCCACACCTGATTTGGGATTTTGGCTTTGCATCCAGTCAACAAGATGCAGCGAGCCCAGGGGGGATTCAGGGGAATTTGTCCATGTAGACAAGCCTGTAGCTAAAAGGACTGTTCCCAGATCAAGGTGAATAAGGAGATTATTCATTTTCATTTACTTAGGGAGCTGGGATAAGGAGCTTCTAGTTAGAAGGTGGATGCAGAGCAGAACAAAGCAGAGCAGAGAGTGAGCACTGGCACCACAATGGCTGGGAGGGAAAGAGAAAATGACTCTTAAGTAAATACACTCATCCCTCCACATTTGCAGCTTTTACTTTTGCAGATTTGATTCATAGAATCATAGAATCATAGAGTTGGAAGAGACCACTAGGGCCATCCAGTCCAACCCCCTGCCTGCAGGAAATCCAATCAAGCATCCCTGACAGATGGCCATCCCGCCTCTGTTTAAAGACTCCAAGAAGGAGACTCATCACCCTCGAGGAGTGCATTCCATCTCGAAAAGCCCTAACTTCAGGAAGTTCCTCCTATGTCAGGTGGAATCTCTTTTCCTGCAGCTTGCATCCATTGTTCCGGGTCCTGTTCTCTGGAGCAGCAGAAAACAGCTTGCTCCCTCTTCAATATGACATCCCTTCAAATATTTAAACAGGCGATCATATCACCTCTAACCTTCTTTTTCTCAGCTAAAACATCCCCAGCTCCCTAAGTCGTCCTCATGGGCATGGTTTCCAGACCTTTCACCATTTTGTCGCCCTCCTTTGGACACGCTCCAGTTTCTCATGTCCTTTCTGAATTGTGGCGCCCAGAACTGGACACAATATTCTAGGTGGGGCCTGACCAGAGCAGAATACAGTGGCACTATTACTTCTCTTGATCTAGACACTATACTTCTATTGATGCAGCCTAAAATAGCATTGGCCTTTTTAGCTGCCGCATCCACACTGTTCACTCATGTTCAACTTGTGGTCTACTTGGACTCCTAGATCCCTTTCACATGTTGTCTCCTTAAGCCAGGTGTCCCCCATCCTATATCTGTGCATTTCATTTTTCCGCCCTAGTGCAATACCTTACATTTCTCTTTGTTGATTTCATTTTGTTAGCTTTGGCCCAGCTTTCTAGTCTCTTCAGTCATTTTGATCTTGATCCTGTACTCTGGGGTATTAGCTATTCCCCCTAATTTGGTGTCATCTGCAATTGTAATATGTATATATCTCCCAATTCTGTCATCCAGGTCATTGATAAAGATTGTGAATAGCACTGGGCCCAGGACAGAGCCCGTGGGACCCACTGGTCACTTCCCTCCAGGATGAAAAGGAGCCATTGTGAGCAACCTTTGGGTTCGGCCGGTCAACCAATTACAGATCCATTTAACAGTTCCTTTGTCTAGCCCACATTTTACAAGCTTGTTTGCAAGAATGTCATGGGGAACTTTGTCAAAGGCCTTACTGAAATCAAGATATTACTATATCCACAGCATTCCCTTCATCTACCAAGCTGGTAATTTTATCAAAGAAAGAGATCAGGTTTGTCTGGCATGACTTCTTTCTCTGAAACCCATGTTGACTTTTTGTGATTATGGCATTGCCTTCTGCTCCAGAATCTTTCCTAGTACTGATGTCAGACTAACTGGACGATAATTGTTTGGGATCCTCTTTTTTCCCCTTTTTGAAGATGGGGACAACGTTTGCCCTCCGCCAGTCTGCTGGGACTTCTCCTGTTCTCCAGGAGTTCTCAAAGATTATTGCCAATGGCTCCAATATTACATTTGCCAGTTCTTTTAATACCCTTGGATGGGTTCATCTGGTCCTGGAGACTTAAATTCATTTATATTAATAAGGTGTTCCCTTACTATCTCTTTACTTATTCTGTGCTGAAATTCCCCTATTCTGTCCTCTGCTCCATATCCTCAGGTTGAGCACCTTTGCCTTTTCTGAGAGACTGAGGCAAAGAAGGTGTTTAGTATTCTGCCTTTTCTGTTTCTTCTGTTTAGCAATTTGCCATCTTCTCCACGCAGTGGCCCTACCGTTTCCTTCTCTTCCTTTTGTGCGGACATATCCAAAAAAGCCCTTTTTATTGTTCTTAACCTCTCTAGCAAGCCTGAGTTATTCTGCGCTTTAGCTTTTCTGACTTTACCTCTACACATGCCTGCTATTTCTTTGAATTCCTTTTTTGTGATTTCCCCCTTTTTCCATTCTTATACATCTTCCGTTTCAAACTTAACTTGGTTGAAAGTTCCTTAGTCATCCATCCTGGTTTCTTGAGACACCTCCCGTTTTTCTTTCTCACTGGAACTGTTGAAATTGTGCCTTCAGTATCTCCCTTTTGAGAAAGTCCCATCCGTCCTGAACTCCTTTATCTTTTGTATCTGACCATGGAATTGCCCTCAATACTTCTCTAAGTTTACTGAAATCCGCTCTCCTAAGTCTAGGATGCGTGTCTGACTAAGCCTGGCTTCCCTTTCCACTGTATTACAAAACTCCAGGAGAAACATGGTCACTTCCACCCAGATCCCACCCACTTGCACCCCATTAACCAAGTCATCCTTGTTGGTTAGGATCAGATCTAAAATAGCTGACCCCCTTGTTGCCTCTTCCACCTTTTGGACCATGAAATTGTCTTCCAGGCAAGTGAGGAATTTGAGGCCTTGAGGATTTTGCTGAGGTTGACTTCACAACAAATATCAGGAAGTTGAGTCGCCCCATCACTACTACAATCTCTCTTTTCTGACTGTGTGGTCATCTGTTCTAGAAAGATATCCAATTCCTCCGTCTTGACTTGGGGGTCTGTAGTAGACTCCCACCGTAACATCCTTGTTGTTTCCCTCCCCTTTAATTTTTACCCAGATGCTCTCCACCTGGCTTCCATGATTGATGTTGGATCTCTTCACTGGTGTAAATATCTTGACATATGTGCTATTCCTCCTCCTTTCTTGTTTGGCCTATTTCTCTTAATAAGGTATATACCCTCTATTTCCACATTCCAGTCATGAGACTCATCCACCAGGTTTCAGTGATGCCTATATATCATATTTGTTTTTGTACTAGGAGTTCGAGTTCATCTTGCTTATTTCCCATGCTCTGTGCATTGTGTGGAGACATCGAGACCATTTCCCTTTTACTTGTTCCAGTGCAAGTTTTTTTTGCCTCCCCACTGTTGGGTCCTTGCACTTTTTTCTTGTTTCCTCTATGTCAGTTTGACTATTTTCGCCATCCCTTTCGCCTTCCTTAATTTGTCTCCCTTCCCCCCGGAACTCAGTTTAAAGCCCTCCTGATCAAGTTCTTGAGACTGTTGGCAAAAACATTTCTTCCAACTGGTGTGAGATGCAACCCGTCCGTTGCAAGAAGTCCCTCCTCGTGGGCAGCCCATGATCGAAGAATCCAAATCCTTCTCGGCGGCACCATCTGCGAAGCCAGTTGTTCACATCCGCTATTTTCCTCTCCCTTCTTGGACCGTGCCCTTCAACTGGCAGAAGAGACGAGATGACAATTCTTTACAGATTTTATCAATATGTTCTCTCTAGGAAAATTTATGTCCTCCAGCGCAACTCTATGGTCAACTTTAACCAAAAGTTGCACTGAATGAGCTAGAGATTCTTAGAAAGAGTACTCTACTGGGCACTTGTAGCTCCTCCAACGCAATTCTATGGTCAATGTCTGGCAGATGTTGATCACAGAGTTGCTCTGGAGGACCTAGAGATTCCTGGGGGGGGGGTGTACTCTCAGGTAAAAACATAGTGTTTTTGTTATTTGTAGTTTTTCCACATTCATGTGGGTCCTGCACCTCTAACCCCAACAAATTTGGAGGGACGGGTGTACATAGACCCCCTGGAGAGTCTTTGCAAGTTGCAAATCAACAAATCCTTACAAAGTATAGGAAGCCACTGCTCTACCTGCTCAGCTGGAGATTTGCAAATGGCAATTTCCTCTTGTCTGAAGCTCAGTTGACCAAAGTGGGAGAATTTGCACCCTTATTCCCTGCCTGGAGATGACCCATGAAAACTGGAGATTCAGGGCCAGGCTTGGAGATCTGACGGCCCTAAATAGGATTCAAGTTGAGGATGGACCCTATGTTTGAAAAATTGGAAGACTCCTGGGCTAAGTGATAACAAAATGTTGAGTTCTCCCCACTCCCATTGGCTTGCTTTAAAAGTTCTATATTTTAGAAAGAAATATACATTTTTCACCCTGAGTAACTTCACCTTCTAAATAGCATTAATTTCAACCCAGTTTTAAGGGTATCCTTATCAGGGTGTATCCACACAGCATAGTTGTAGCCATTTGATACCAGTTTAGTTGCCTTGGCACGCACACACACACTAAAGTTAGCATTGTCCATGTCATTATATTTCCAATACTAGGGTCAGCTTCCTTGGATGGGAGACTGCCAACAAATCTCAGATGTGGTAGGCTGTATTTTAGAGGAAAGAAGTAGAAAAAACACCTCTGAATATTCCTTGCCTAAGAAAATCCTATGAAAAATTCATGGGGCTGTGTATATCAACATGCAACGTGTGTACATTAAAATGCACACATGCACGCATGCACACACACACACATGCACACTAAACTCTAACCTTGCTGGGTTTTTTGTTTTAGTTTTGGGGTTTTTGGTATTTTTGCCAGCAATAAGGAAAGCAAACTTTGGCTCATAGTAAGTCTCAGAGCCCTGTTCCACAGTTGGTGTTCAGGAAACAATGTGACACTTCCATTTCTTCTGTCATAATTAAAGACGTGCTCCCATGTGGACCTGTGGATTTGGGGTGTGAATGTCTACCTAGAGATCTAGGAGCCCTGATGGCACAGTGGTTAAACTCCAGTACTGCAGCCAGCATTGTAGCCACAAGGTTGTGAGTTCGATCCCAGGGCTCCAGGGTTGATTCAGCCTGGCATCCTTTCGTGGGTTGGTAAAATGAGTGCCCAGTTTGTTGGGGGGCAATTGGCTTTTACGTTGTAAACTGATTAGAGACTACTGAGTTCTGTATGAAGCAGTGTAGAAATGTAAATGCTATTGCTATTTGGAGTTTTCTCATTGCTCTCCTTGATTTTGAAGCTCCTCTTTGGAAAGCAGGAATATTTTCTGTTATGTCTTTGGTCATGTAAGAACATTAAAGAAGAAACTACTAAACAATCCTGGTTTCCAGAAAATCTGACTTATACTGACCCTGTCACAGGGCTTTCTCATGTAGATTTTTTCAGAGGAGGCTTGTCATTGCCTTCCTCTCGTGTTGAGAGAGTGTGACTTGCCCAACATCACCCAGTCGGTTTTCCATGTCCATGTAGGTATCTGAACCCTGGTCTCTTGGAGTCCTACTCCAATGCTGAAACCACTACACCAAGTTAGTTCTTAAGATTTCTTTAGAGGAGGTTTTCCATTGCCTTCTTCTTAGGCTGAGAAAGTGTAACTTGCTCAAGATCACCAAGTAAGTTTCCGTGGCTTAGTAGGGATTTGAACTTTGGTCTCCTAGGGTCCTGTTTGAACATCAGATCACCACACTGGGTCCTTTTAAAGGGCAGGCTATAGTGGAATTTGAAAAAATAATGACCAAAGAAGATTTCCATAAATTTAAAAATAGGTGATGAAGACATCAAAACAGTTAAACATTTTCTATACCTCAGCTCAGTCATTAATCATAATGGAGAAATCAGAAGGAGGCTAAGACTTGGAAGGGCAGCTGTGATGAATGAATTCAAGTATAAAGATATATCATTGGATATCAAAGTCAGGATCATACATACCAGAGTATTTCTTATTTCTATGTGAAAGCCAGACAGTGAAGAGAACTGACCAGGAAAAGATCATCTCCTTTAAAATGTGTTGCTGAAGGAGAGTTTCACAGATACTGTGGACCAAATAAAAGACAAATAAATGGGTCTGAGAGCAAAGTAGGAACAAACTCTCCCTAGAACCCTAGAAAAACTGAGGCTCAAACTTTGGACATATCATGAAGTGACAGGACTCATTGGAAAATATGAGAATGCTTGGTAAAGCAAATGAAAGTCCTATTCCCACTCACCTATTTGCACTGGATGGAACTGGGCAGATTTGGATCCCCCCTCCCCGAATCCCTCCGGAAGCAAGTGCCCACTAGAAATTTACCTCATCAGGGTAATTTAACCCTGAATTCCATTGCAGCTCTTGCAGAGAGTTCACATTTGCGGAACCGGTTTAAAATGAAGGTGACTTTGCTGTCAAACAAATTCAGTTCCGTTTTCGTCAAGGTGATGTTTCCTACAGCAGTTGGGCAATCAGAAGTGTGCTTTCCCCCCTCCTTTAAAAAACAACAACAGATGGCAGTATGCACATATTTTGTCAAATTTAAAAACCTCCAGGTGTGTGTGTGTGTTGTGTGTATTTAGGTCACTACAGATTATAGATCTTCCCCTGCCTTCGTTTTCAACCCCAAAATGCAATCTAATGCCATCTCTGCATCCTCCCTCCTTGCCACCCCAGAATGCCTCATACACATATAATAATAATAGTAATAATAATAATAATAATAATAATAATAATAATAATAATAAATTAATTCCTCACCCCAAATGCCATCTCTGCATCCTTAGCTTTCCCTCAGCCACCTCAGAATTCCTTACACAAAGTAGCAAATGCATTCTATATCAATTTGCCAAATTGAAAGAGAAACATATGTAATAACATCTGTAATATTCGCATTGTAGCATTCGCATATAAAAAGTAATTTAGAAAAAAAGCCTCTTGCAAAGTGCTGTGCTGGGAGCAAGGGAAGGAAAGGGAAAGTAGCACAAGCAGACACACATTCTATCTATACATATCACCCTGTAGCAAAAAGCATGCGCATAGTCTGTCAAAAATAAAAAATAAAAAGAGAGAGAGAAAGCTGCCTGGTGCGAGAGGGAGGCTTGTTCCATTCTCTGCCCTCCCTCTGACCTACCCTGAACTTGACCCTTTCTCTGGCTCCTTCCTCTTGCTCTGTCAGTCACCCCGATTGCCCTTTGCACCCTTCCTCTGGCTCCTTTGCTCCATCACTCACCCTGATTGCCCTTTGCACCCCTCCTCCGGCTTCTTTGCTCCGTCAGTCACTTTGCACCCTTCCTCTGGTTCCTTCATCCTCCTCCTCCTCCTCATTCAAGAAAGGGAGGAATGTTCTGCCCTCTGCCCTCCCTCTGCCCTAAATCCCTCCCCTGAACTTGCCCCGATCACGGCCGGGGACAAGTTCATATTCGCCAGACCTGGTTTTTTAAAATAGATACAGCTTTTACTCTGCTTTCAAAAGACCTGCGCCAAGGGGCATTTGCCCCTGAATGGGTGTGCAAGGCTCGAATTTGCTTGTGGAAGCATCAGGTCCAATATGAACTTCCCATGTTTAATTCGGTTTCTGATCTGCAGTAAAAGGTAGTCTGAATCGGCTCGAAGTAGCAAAAGAGAGGGAGCACATTTCAGGTAGATTGATTTGATCTGGAAATCCGAGGCAGTCCTAACTTTGCAAGACCTCTTGGTGACCTGTTACATGGATTTGTCATTGGTTGACCGGCCAAACGCAAAGGGTGCTCAACAATGGCTCCTTTTCATCCTGGAGAGAAGTGACCAGTGGGGTCCCATGGGGCTCTGTCCTGGGCCCAGTGTTATTCAACATCTTTATCAATGACCTGGACGACAGAATTGGGAGCATACTTATCAAATTTGCAGATGATACCAAATTAGGGGGAATAGCTAATACCCCAGAGGACAGGATCAAGATTCAAAATGACCTGAATAGACTAGAAAGCTGGGCCAAAGCTAACAAAATGAAATTCAACACAGAGAAATGTAAGGTATTGCACTTAGAGCAGAAAAATAAAATGCACAGATATAGGATGGGGGACACCTGGCTGAATGAAACTACGTGTGAAAGGGATCTAGGAGTCCAAGTAGACCACAAGTTGAACATGAGTCAACAGTGTGATGTGGCAGCTAAAAAGGCCAATGCTATTTTAGGCTGCATCAATAGAAGTATAGTGTCTAGATCAAGAGAAGTAATAGTGCCACTGTATTCTGCTCTGGTCAGGCCCCACCTAGAATATTGTGTCCAGTTCTGGGCGCCACAATTCAGAAAGGACATTGAGAAACTGAAGCGTGTCCAAAGGAGGGCGACAAAAATGTTGAAGGGTCTGGAAACCATGCCCTATGAGGAACAACTTAGGGAGCTGGGGATGTTTAGCCTGGAGAAAAGAAGGTTAAGAGGTGATATGATAGCCCTGTTTAAATATTTGAAAGGATGTCATATTGAGGAGGGAGCAAGCTTGTTTTCTGCTGCTCCAGAGAACAGGACCTGGAACAATGGATGCAAGCTACAGGAAAAGAGATTCCACCTCAACATTAGGAAGAACTTCCTAACAGTAAGGGCTGTTTGACAGTGGAACAAACTCCCCCGGAGTGTAGTGGAGTCTCCTTCCTTGGAGGTCTTCAAACGGAGGCTGGATGGCCATCTGTCGGGGATGCTTTGATTTGGATTTCCTGCATGGCAGGGGGTTGTGGACTGGATGGCCCTTGTGGTCTCTTCCAACTCTATGATTCTATGATTCTATGTGACCAGGGCTCCTGAATGTCTGTCCTTCACAGGGTTACCATTAGTTAAAGCTGATGTCATAACTCACCCTCTGGAATTGGAAGACCCCAATGCACAGGAGTTGGATTGTAGAAAATTTCTGGCTCCAGATTGTTGGAAGATTTTCACATTCTCCTCCCCCCTCCTTAGATAGATACGGATTTTTTTCATGCAAACTCCTCTCTCTCTCTCTCTTTCTCACATTCAAACTAACCATGTCATTTAGGTCACTCCCCCTTTGGGACAAACATTTTTCTAAAAAACATTTTTTTTTACTGAACTGCATGTTTTCCATCTTCCACCTCTCTCAACTTTCTTTCTTTGGAAAGATAGTGAGATAAAGATTTCTTTTACCTGAACTATTCACTAGCTAGATTAGGATATACAGTGCAGCTGCGTCATACGCGGGCGCCTCTTATGCAGCTTAACCTGTTAAATAAAATAGTGCATCTCAAGCTATTTGACATAGAGGATCAGCAATTATTCCCCCCCCCCCCAGCGTGCCTGGTCCCAGCACTCAGTTTGTGCCCACTGGTTAAAATTGTCTCTCTCCTGAAAACCAGGGTCTGGCAGCCAATGGCTCAAGGAACACCACCAGTCCAGGGACCACCACTTTGAGTTTCACTGAAGTAGAAGATGCTAGCTGAAGTGCCTGACATCAAAAGGCAGCTGCTGCTTCTGGGGGTCTTTGTTGCTTATAGCTATTCATTCTCTTTCACCAGCTGGACTCTTGCTATATCCCTGTGTCTCCTGGCGTTCTTGACCCTTGGGCTGGCTATGTTCCTTGTTTCAGCCCTTCTTGGCTTTGGATACCTGAAAGGAGCATAATTTGGTTGTTAGAGGGCTATGGACCATACCGGGTGACACTCTACAGGAGGTGACACTATTACTCCCCAAACATGGGGTGGGATGAGTCTCAGTGGGCAGAGAAATGGGGCTCAATCATTGTCAGCAACCAAGTGAGCATTTCCTGTCACTGCTACTTCACTGAGTCACATCAACCCTTGTGGCGCCACTAGATACTCTGCTATTAACTCAGACAATGACCTCTGGATTGACTTTGCTCTTTTTGCCTCTCTTCATCTTCTGGGATTATCTGCACATGGCCTGGCCTAAATTGACTTTCCTGTAAGAGACTGACCCTTAAGAGAGTGAGTCTCTTTGGGCAATTGCTGCCCATGGGCCTAGGGCAGTTGATGTGAGAGTACACAACAAATTGAACACCTTTCCTGATCGATTCCAAAGGATGGGTCTCTTTCAGCAGCAAACATCTAAACAGATGTGGGCAATGGCTTTAAATAAAGGACTTAAATAAAACTTACTGAAGATTTCTCCCAGTTTTGGAGAAAGGTGGACTAAAATTGCAATGAATAAATAACATAATAATTAAACAGGATGCTACAGTTGAAAACCAATTCTTAGAAAACTGGTGAGGGCCGCTAGTACACTCCAGAATTAATGCAGCTTGACACTGCTTTAACTGTCATGGCTCCATCCTATGGAATCCTGGGGTTTGTAGTTTGTTGTGGGACCAGAGTGTTGTGGCAGAGAAGGCTAAATATCTCACCAAACTACAAATCTTATCAAGCCATGGGAGTTAAAGCATTGTTAAACGGCATTGTTATTATAGTGCAGATCCAGCCGAGAAAGTACAATGGTTATACACTGCTTCTTGGGAAAGAATCACACTTGGATTCAGAAATATTGAAGCTCATCTTCTCAGAGAGTTTTGACCAAGGGTGAAAGTTGTGGGAGGCTCTATGTTTTTGCTGTTGGACTGCAAATCCCAACAGGCTTAGCCAGGAGCACGAATGGTGAGGCATACTGAAGTCATCTAGAGGGGCCCCTGTTTCTGAGATAGGGAGGGGTACAGGTCACCCCCAAAACAACCTCTTGTGTCACTCCCAAAAGGAAATAAAACCAAACTTTTTGGTTTTCTCATTCATGTTATGTCACATTCTCTCTATCTCCTACCCACCTCCTCCTCTCTCACACACCCTGGAAATGTGGAAACTTCTTAAATCTTGGGGAAAAAGAAAAAAGAGAAGGAGAATGTGGGACTTTGGGGGATTTTCCCTTCTCCCCCTCTCTCTTTTTTAACCCGAAGAAGCTTTGAGCACATCTTCAAAGGCTGCCAAATTCACTTTGAATAATATAAAACTCTGAGAGGCGAAAAAAGGGAATATTAAACGAAATGAGCTCAGCTCCGACTGAGCGGCTGCTGGAATGGAGCTGCTTGCATTTTTCATAAATACAGTTGCACCGATGCTTTAAGTCCCCTGGTAAGGTGCAGGCGCCGCACAAGAGTGTCAAGGCAAGTTTTGTGACAATCATTATTCCAAAAACAACAACCCAAAGGTAGGTAACACAAATGGGAAGGTATTAAAACAGCTCCAATCTCTTTACTCTCATCAGGGGATAAGTCCCCTAACCACACCACGGTTGCTTCCAGTTTCTTTGAAGGGGGTGCCTAGAAAGAGAGCTTGGAGAAGTTACCTTTTTTGGAACACAAGTGGCAAACTCCTCCAGCTACCAAATCTGTTGGCTATGCTGGCTGGGGGATTTTGAGAGCTGTAGTCCAAAACTAATGCTTTCCAGCTTTGCTCAGGAAGAATGTCTGCTACTTTTTTGGCAACTGTAAAAACACCCCAATGCTTAGAAGCATAGAATTGAAAGGGACACTAAAGATCCTCTAGTCAACCCTCCTGGCAGTGCTTGGATCCTCACCTAAAGTATTCCTGATGGGTGGGCACCCAGTTTCTGTTAGAAAATCTCCAACAAAGGAGAAGCTACCATCTTCAGAGATAATATGTTCTGCTTCTGAACAACTCTTACTACTTTTTACAATGTAGATGCACCCTATGATTCTATGCTTCTTTAATTCTATTCTGTTATCCTCCCCCAGCACTCCTAAACTTTGCTCTTCTGAGCTAAGCAACAATCCCCACAGTTATCAGAAGGAAAAACAGATTTTTCCAGTAACAGTGCATTGCAATGATACAACAGATTTCGCTAGTAACAGTGCAGTGCTATGATCTATCTCGGTTGTATCCCAAATAATTGGTTTATGAATGGGAAAGACCTATTAGCCTTGCAAAAAAGGCACTCTCGCTATACAGTTCTCTGCAAATTTGGATTCTGCTTCCAGGTTTTACTGTAAGAATGATTGCAAAGAGGGCTAGCATTTCAAAAACTTTAAATACCATAAGGGAAGCCATGTAGAAGATGGAGTGACCTTATCTTCTGCTGCTCCAGAGACTACTAGGCCATGAACCAAAGGATTCCAGATTGCTAGAAAAGAGATTCCTCCTAAATATTAGGCATAACCTCTTGACTGTAAAAGCTGTTTCACAGTTGGAGAGTGAAGGAGTCTCCTTCTTTGAAGATTTTTAAACAGAGGTTGAATGCTTTAATTATGTATTCCTACAAGGGAACCCTGGTGGTGCACTGGCTAAATGCCTGTACAGCAACCATCAACTGCCATTCACAGCCACAAGGTTGTGAGTTCGATCCCAGGGCTCCCGGGTCCATTCAGCCTGGCGTCTTTCAGAGGCCACTAAAATGAATTCCCAGCTTGTTGTCTGCAATTAGCTGACAGATTGTAAACCACTTAGGGAGTGCTTATGTGCACTGATCAGCAGTATAGAAACGTCAGGAAAAAACTCTTCTAGAACACGGTCTCCTAGCCTGAAAAACCCACAACAATCTATGGATGCCAGCCATGAAAGCCTTCAACTTCACAGTCTAGAAATATACTTGCTATTACTGTTACATGGCAGGGGGTTAGACTGAATGGCCCTTGACATCCCTTCTTCTCTAAGAGTATGATTCTTTGAGAATGGGGGCAACCTCTATATCACTGGGAGCAATAGAAAATCATGTGCAAGGATATGAGAGCAGGGCCTTCTCAGCTGTTGAACCTCAATTGTGGAACGCCATCCTCTTGGAGGTTAGTTTGGCACCAACACTGGTTTCTTTTGGGCACCAAGCCAAGACATGGCCTTTTATCAAAGCCTTCCTATTTTAATTTACTTTAACTATACATATGCATGGTTTCAAATGTTGCAGCCTTTTCAGATATTGGAACTTCTAGCTGTATTTTATATGGGCTGTTGGCACTATCTTTTCCAGGACATCTATTGAAATATTGAAATATGGCTGTCATGTCACCTCTCGGTCTTCTCTTCTCTAAGCTATCCAGAAAGTCTGAGTAGTGAAGGTGCAGCTAATGAGGAAAAATCTAGGACAGAAATCGGGGGCTTTCTACAGCAGACCATCAAGGCTTCCTTGATGTTGATGCAAGGAAGTGATATGACTTTAGAGAAGAGCAATGGCTCATTCTGCAAGCGGAAAGGATAAAACAGGCTGGTCTTGTGCCTTCTGCTTAGTCTTCAGCCAAAATCTGCCTCTGATGGAGCCAACATTTGAGCTGGCAACAGTAGTGCTCCATAGCTTAGGATGCTCTCCAGCACCATCCAGGTCTAGGAAGATTGTCCACATGGACAGGCAAGATTAACTCATCTGCAAGACTGGCTGTGGGTCTAAAAGCTCAGAGGCCTCTCCAGTGAAGCAAGGACGATGCATCAGAAGGACGTTGGCCAGAGCAAAAAGGCCGAGGGAGAAAAATCCACAGCTTAGTAAGGATGTAGAAAAGGAGAATTTTGCTTCTTGTAATTTTTCAGTTCTGCAGTTATTTTGCTACCTGCTACCGGCAGAACAGAATTCGGAAAAACAGATTGGTTCCCAATTGGCAAAGGAGTCAGACAAGGCTGGATTCCATCACCCTATTCATTCAACTTGTTTGCAGAAAATATCATAAACAAAGAAGAGTTAGACTCAGAAGGAGGAGGAGTGAAGATAGGAGGAAGGAATATCAATAAACTAAGGTATGAGATGACATCATATTACTAGCGGAAAGCAACCCCAGACATGAAACAATCACTAAAGAAAATCAAAGAAGAAAGTGCAAAGGCAGACCTAATGTTAAACATAAAGAAGACAAAATTAATGACCACAGAAGAAATATATAAATTCAACCTAAACATTGAAGATATTGAAATAGTTCAAGCGTTCCTGTACCTAAGATCAAACATTGAGCAGAATGGAGACTACAGTGAAGAAAAAAAAATAAGAAGACTGGGAATGGGAAATGCATCTATGAAGAACTGGGAGGAGGGGGAGAACTAGAAAGAACTGAGAAAGAACTAATGTAAAGATTCCCCATCACCTTGTATGAATGCGAGAGCTGGACATTAAAGGAAGCAGATAGGAAGAAAATTAATTGATGCCAGCCGCAGATGCTGGCGAAACGTCAGGAATAAACCCTTCCAGAACATGGCCACGTAACCCGAAAACCACCACAAAAAACTGTGGATTCTGGCCATGAAAGCCTTCAACTTGACACAGAAAATTAATTTGTTTGAAATGTGTTTCTGGGAATGTGTCTTATCCAAAGGGTCGTCATGAGTCAGGGTCGACTCGAAGGCAGTTAACAACAACTGCAGTTACTTTGCAGCTCTGTAGCTGCCTATATAAATAAAATAAAATAAATAACGTTTATTTATAATTCTGGCCTCTCCAAAGATTGAGGCGGGATTACAACAATAGAATAATACAAGATAATACAAATAATACAAAATATTAATACAGTCAATAAAACACTAATATTGAATTTTTCAATTTCTATTAGTTCTCTAAAATCAGTTTATCAGTAGTTTCTAAGTCAGGTCCAGGCTATTTGAAGGATCAAATCATCCCATCTGAGCCTACCCACAGTCTAAGGCTGCATCTGCACTGCAGAAACAATGCAGTTGGACACCACTTTAATTGCCATGACTGAATACTATGGAATCCTGGGGTTTGTAGTTTCGTGAGATATTTAGCCTTCTCTGTCAGAGAGCTCTGGATGATGCAAAACTACTCATGTGTGCTTCTACTGTGTCACTTAGTTCACTGCAGGTGTGGAGTCAGCAAATACATTCACAGATATATAGTTGGTGGCACAACATTTGTATTCAGCAAAATGATGGTGACCAGGGTTATACCTTGGGAAGGGGTGAAGCAAAATGAAGGCCTTGCCCTTCCAAAAAGAATCCAGCCCTCCAATGAAAGGTTCCTTCAGTCCCCAAATATTGTGCAGTTCCTGCATTAATTTAAAAAGTAAATAGTTAGAAATATAGTTCAGACATGCATAGAAAAAGGACCAGGGAATGCAAACAGAGCAAATAGGAGAGTTCTAGCTGTGAATGACTGTCAGTATCTCACTCTTTGCAGTGCTATAAATTTGGGACTGCAAAGAAGAACCAGTATGATCATGGTCTGAACGCTGGACCATGACCCAGGAGACCAGGATTCGAATCCCTCTTCAGCCATGGAAACCCACTGGCTGACCTGGGGCAAGCCACACTCTCTCAGCTAGTGGGGTTCTATAGCTGAACAGGGATTCAAATCCTGGTGTCCCAAGTCATCGTCCAGAATGGTTACCCCTCTCTGAACAAATCTTGCCAACAAAACCTTCGGTTCACCTTAATGTTACCATGAATCAGAAATGACTTGAAAGCACACAACAACAACAACAACAATGGAAATTTAATAGGAGGGGGCAGGATTCTTATTTGGGGGAGATTCTGCCATTTTGCCCCCAAAACTAAACACACAGCCACACCTAACTGCACTGCTTAACACTACGCAAGCATGATGCTGGTTCTCAGCTATTCTTGGGTGGATCTGGCCTCTGAAGTCTGTTGGGGAATTTTTGGGGAGATTTGGGTGTCACACCCACCCACAGAGGTCAAAGTTATATGTGGTTTTGAGGGCTGACAAGGAAATGTGACATCTTGATAACACATCAGCGAGAGAGTGGAGGAGGGGGCACCCAGCATGCCTAATAAATGGGATAAAGACAATATCTTCCTCAGGCTCATTACGGATTCTGCTTTGCGTATCACACAGGACCCAGGAAATCAGAAAATTAGTTTTGGCAGAAAAGACAAGATTAAAGAAGAAGGGCAAGGCGGGGTGCGTGTGTCTCCCAGGAGATTCTCCCTCTTTCCCCTCCCATCACTGAAATATATTTTCTGTAAACCAGTCCCAATACATACAAGGGTCCTCCCACCATTACTCCTTATTGCACACTTGCACGCATGAACGTAATGTTCTCCCCATACTGGACAAGATTACAAGTGTGTGTGCGCGCGCACGTGCGCATGCACGCACACACACACATTTCTATACAATTAGAAATAATTTCTATAATCTGGAAATTTTGAGAATAATTCATTCATGCAAAAAGAGCCCAATCTTTTGTGCTCAAAACTATAATTTTTTACAGAGAAGGTTAAAAAAGAAAGAGAGAGAATGTGCAAGTTAAAACCAAAGAATAATAGAGCTGGAAGAGACCCCAAGGGCCCACTGTCATGCCAGAGTATACACCCCACTACCATGCCAGAGTAAACCACTCCAACAGCACTCCCAGCAGTTGGCCACCCAGCTTTTGTTTAAAAATCTCCAAAGAAGGAGACTCTACCACTCTCCAAGGAAGCGTCTTCAACTATCAAAGAAGTGTTACTGTCAAAAAATTGAGGTGCAATCTAATATTGAGGTGGAATATCTTTTCCTGTACTTTAAATCCATTGCTCCAGGTCCTAGTCTTTGGGGCAGCAGAAAACAAGCTTGCTCCATCCTCAATAGGACATACAGTACCTTCAAATATTTAGACATGGCTATCATGTTCCCCTTAACCTTCTCTTCTCCAAGCCAAACATACCATGTTCCATTAGCTGCTCCTCATAGGCTTCATGGTTTCCAAACCCTTCACCACTTTGGTCGCCCTCCTCTGAACAGACTCCAGTTTCTCAACATATTTTTTGAATTGTGGGGCCCAGAATTGGACACAGTATTCCAGGTGAGGCCTGACCAAAGCAGAATATGATATCACTATTACTTCCCTTGATCTAGACACTATACTCCTATTGATGCAGCCTAGAATCGCATTGACTTTTTTAGCAGCTGACTCATGTTCAGCTTGTGGTCCACTAAGCCTCTTAAATAGAATATTGTACAACAAGGGCTCCCATTGCTCAAAGTTTCCCACTGCACATCAGGACACATTGAGCATCAGGAATGTTTTGCAGTGGCTACACTGCTGGATATTGTTTCTTTTTCGTTTGTTTGTTTGTTTGCTTAATGGTCCCAGGGACTTGCTCTCCTGAGAATATGAACATCTTACACTGTCACAATGCACCTTTGTTATTGTTACTGTGGGCCTTCAAGTCATCTCTGATTTATGGTGACCCTAAGGCAAACTATCATGGGGTTTTCTTAGGGAGATTTGTTCAGAGGAGGTTTGCCATTGCCTTCCTCTGAGCCTGCAAACATGTGGCTTGCCCAAGATCCCAGTAGGTTTCATGGCTGAGCTAGGAATTGAACCCTGGTCTCCAGAGTCCTAGTCCAACTCTTAAACCACTACACAGTGCTGGCTGACATCTGTCTACAATGCCATAAATACATAACAGGATGCCATCCATATTTGTGAGCTCAGGCTAAGTCCTGTTCACCAGGGATGACTCATGGCCCTGAGCTCTGCTAAATTTCCCAAAGGGTTGCCTTCTAATGCCAATGTTTTTCTGACTCTTGGTGGGTATTGTTGAGTGGGAAGTTTTCAGAAAGCCCTGCTTTGCTACATGCTGGTAATTAATTGCTCTGCCAAAAGTGTTCAGAGCTGAAAGGCCTGTTTGTATAAATGGTACCATCTTCGCTCCTCCTCCCATTTGCAAAAAGGGTACGAGATGCAAATTCTCCTGCTGTATTTTTTTTAAATACCAGCATTTTTCAGCTGTTTGTTCTATTGTAAAATTTATCAGGCTGCCTCCAGGGAGATGAAAGGCAGTGGGTCCAACCACGCAGCGGCAAAGGCAAATGAGCAGCAATTTCTGCAGCTCCCGCTGGGAAGAAAGTCTCGGCTCAGGATTCAGAAGAGGGTCCCTGCCTTGTATAGATCTGGAACTTTCTTCTCCCCTTTTCAAAGTACTTTTGCCCAAAGAAAGATTCTGTAGCTCCCCATGAAAGCCTGGACTCTCAGTATTAGTCCAATTGTAAGGGTGTCAGCCATCATTTGGCTTGTCTCCATGTGTGAACGGGGGAAAATTATTTATTTAATTTGTATCTTGTCTGTCTCCAAACAAAATGCAGTTTTAAAAAAGGAATAATGGCAATGTTTAAAGAAACCACACCATTAAGTAAGCAATCCTATTACAGCAATGACTGATAACCTGTTCAGTAATGATGATGTTATATACACCCAGCATATGACATTGTAATCATATGGATTCACCTTTAAGGTCATTGTGCTATTGCAACAACCAAAAGTGCTCCTCCAAACCTACTTTTTCAGTCATGCAGCCCCTCCAACAGAGGAACTGATGAGAGGCTGGAGGGCTCAGTGGTGAGTTTTGATCCCTGGCTTGCTTTTTTGTAGGACAGCTTTCACCGTCCTCAAACAACTGGGTTCTATGAATCATTAAACTTTATCACATCAGCTTTCTGTCTCACTGCAATTGCATTAGTGTAAGAAAGCGGAAACATAGCAATTCGAGAGCGTTCATTATCAAACATTTCTGCAATAGCACAAAGGTGTTGCTCTGATGATCTATGATCTTGTGCTCTCTCTTCTGCTTGGCTTCAAAAACCCCACCTTCCTGCCTTATGGCCTACCCAATGTGCCTTTTGTTTTTTATTTAGTTTTAATGCAATTGAGCAATTATGGCAATGTGATGTAATAAAAAATAGGAAAGGAAAACAGCTTGTTTGGGAATAATGAAGGAGAGGGGGAGAAGAGGAGAATCATGCTCAGCGATGCCACATGACTACCAGATATTTGAACTGCAACAGAAGGAACCTATCACACCTCAGGCTGTAATGGGAAAGCAGCGATATTGGGAGCCATTGACAGGTTTTCCCATTAATGAAAAGGTGCCCTCTAACAACTTGTGAAATACAAAGCAGTAACAAGAGAGACACAATGTGGCACCTTCTCTGGTCCTTTCTCTCCAAGATGAAGAGGAACCATTGATGAGAACTCTTTGGCTTCAGCTGGTCAACCGATTATATATCCACCTAACACTAGCATATATAGGGCTTTGGACCTTACTGCAACATCTTCAATTGTTGAATGGCTCTTTCTTTCAGGAACTTCTTCCTAATTTTGAAGTTGAATCTTTCCCCCCCTGTAGTTTGAATCTATTGCTCCTGGTCCTGTTCTCTTGAGCAGCAGAAAGCAAGCTTGCTCCATCCTCAATATGACACCCATTCAAATATTTAAACAGGGCTTTTATATCACCTCTTAACCATCTCTTCTTCGGGCTAAACACACTCAGCTCCCTACGTCTCTCCTCATAAGGCATGGTTTCCAGACCCTCCACCATTTTGGTCACCCTCCTCTGGACATAGTATGTATATGTAACCCAATCAAAGCATAAACTTCTCATATGGGGATTTACCCTATGCAGTCCCATTTTATGATCTTGGTTAATGTGTATATATGTGCATGAGTGAATGTGGGAAAGGAGGCAAGAGACAGGTGCTCCCCTTGGTCTACACCATGTTTGACTGGAGCCCGTATGACCCTCAGGGTGGAGAACGGAGCTCTGCACCCCTCTATAAAACTTTGAATGCTGGAGATGTCTATGCCACTTCTGCAGTCATCGCAGGCTATGACTGTTTCAGAACCATGCAGCTCAGTGGCACTTAGCGATACTAAGTAAACATGTTGGTTGTGGATGATCCTCAATAGAAAAGGCAAAACCTGCCAATGAGAGAACTTTTACGTACTAAAATCTTTTGCTTTCCTCATTTTGCTTTCCTATCTGCAACAAGTTCTCCTCCCATACACTTATGGGTACTTTCTTCTTTCTAGATTTTAAAGGAAGCCCACCAACAGTCAATATTTATTTTCTGGTCTCCCTCTCCCTTGTCTTCCGCCCGTAGAATCTAACGCCTTTGAAAGGCGAATGATTGACGATTTACTGAGAAACCGAGTTAAAAAGTATAAATAATTCTTACAATTTGGCTGCTATATTAAACAGGGCATATGAGAAAAGCCCCAAAGACCAAGGTTGGCTTTTATTATTAACAAGGAAAAAAATTAAATTTAAATAAATGTAATATTTATTAAAATTTCCTTTCACGCCATTACCTGGGGTTCATAAAACTTTTGAGCTGTGTCAGCAATGTGCTCCCTAGTACAGTGAACTCCAGGGAAAACTATAAGCAAATGCTTAAGATCAATGCAAACTACATCGCCATTACTCAAAAAAAGGGGAATTTTAACTATTTTTGAAGGCCCCAGGACTCTACTAATCCAGATATAAAGACTCTTTTCACCTTCAGACTTCATGATTCTGGTTCCCCTTTCACCTCACCTCCCTTCCCCATCCACCCACATGCAACTGTGGGACTTTACACTGGGGAAAGAGGGAGGAAATGAATATACATTACACTTAAACATCCAGCCACTCACCTTCTTTGCATGCCCTGTAATTTCCCCAGTTGGCCTCTCACTGTTAATTGCATCACAATTCCACTCTATTTTCCTAGGGCAGCCTTCTCTTACCGATCGAAAGGAAAAAGAGCTTTAAGAAGCTGTTGGGAATTTCCCACAGCTTAGCATTTGGGGCACTTGTGGGATCAGAGCTTGGGAGTCACTTCCAGAGCTTGCGTACTCCCCAGCCAGCATGACCTCTAGCCAGCTGGGAAATTTGGGGAGGAAAGGCAACAGGTGGTTCCCATATCTAAGCAGTTCAGCACACAACAATGCTTTGGTACCTTAGATAGCTCCTGAAAGTTTTTACTCATTGCTGTGCACATGCCTTTGACATCACATTGATCCCACAACTGCCCCAAATACTAAGCTGTAGGAAATTCCCAACAGCTTCTTAAAGCTCTTTACCATTTCTATCCCTAAGACAAAGCTGCCCTAGGAAAATAGAGTAGAATTGTGATGCAATTAACAATGATTAAGGATGTGGATCCTGTTGGTGACTTATTGTTGTGTTCTTTCAAGTTGTTTCTGGCTTATGGCAACCCTAAGGTGAACTTATCATGGGACGTTATCAGATAAGGGAAATTGGAAGTATAATCCAATGGAAATCCGAACGCAATCATGGGGTTTAACGTTATTGCGTGATAGACTACCACATGCAATTTTGGGCAATGGGAAGTCAGTCAGAATGCAATCATGGGGTTTCACTTTATTGCGTGAGAGGTGATCACACACAATTTCAGGCAATGGCAAGCTATTTTTGGGCAATGGGAAGCCAGTTTGAATGCAATTCAAATTCATGTAAATTCGCCGAACTAGCAAATTCGTGTGAATGCGTTCTGGCCCCACTTTCTTTTCATTCAAAATTAAGAGAAATTCCTGCCATGTGATTAACTCCATGGAGTTTTCATGGCAAGATTTGTTCAGAGGGGTTTTGCCGTTGCTTTCCTTTGAGGCAGGGTCACCTAGTGGGTTTCCATGACTGAGCAGGGATTTGAACCCTGGTCTCCAGATTTGTAGTCCACCATTCAAACCACTACACCAGGTTGGCACTCCTTTGCGGAGTTCTAGTCCAATACTCAAATCACACTGGCTCTTATTCATGACTTACAGTGGCACAAACTGCCTTACAAACTTCTGCACTGTTGCTCAATAGACTATTCACATCCCAGCCATGGAAGGATAATGGCACTTGGATTGCCATTATGCACAATTGTGCATTGCTAAGCATTCACATTACATGTTGATGTGTGGTGCATGTGCAGATGAACAAGCACATTGCTTGCACAATGTCACAATTGACTAATGAGGTGACATTGTGCAACAAATAACATATAACTACATGATGTATGACTTATCTTCTTGCTGTAGGGCCTAGGCCCCAGAGTAGATTGCCCGGTCAACAAGGGGAGCAACCAGCCGCTCAGCTGGAGACCCCCAAAGTAGCTTTTCCAAGGTTTTGGTGGGAGCCTGAGGCCTCATTTGTGAAATGCCTTAGCCATGAACAGGTGACTGGCAGAAGACAAGAACCAGGTGATGTGATAAATGGGTTTTAGGGGGTCATATTGGAGAATAGATCATAGCTACATTATTATAGCTATATCTCACATGCCAGGATCTCAATCCAAATGTTTTTCTCTGCAGAATAAATTCCTGTGCAACACAGTTGGCCTGGTGGCATTGGTGGACTAGCAATCTGAAAACTTGACCATCTGTAGATCAACCAAACCAAGTGTGTGGCAGTAGGTGCAAATAGTTGTAGTGATCACAAAATGAAAATCAAACATGCAATATTAAGATAATACTATATAATGATATGAAAAGGTATATGTACAATGAGCATTTCCAATATACAAACCAACTTCAATTTATTTCTTTAATAACACACTGAAGTGATGCAGAATAACATCTAAACAATTACAATATGCAAACCAACTTCAATTTATCTATGATAAATAACATACTACAATAAGTAATACAGAACAATATCTACAAAACATAATATAAACATGGGGCATTTGTGAATATAGGCACACAAAGGCTTCAGCTGTTCACCGTCCATGAATTGCCATGCCCCATATTATCCAATGGCGGCACATGCCCATAGGCACACTGACGCAGGAGAGCACATGCCACCTCCCATTGAATAATATGGGGCTTGAGCAGCCATTTCCCCCCCATTTGTGGACATCTATGTGGAACCAAATCCCCATGGATGGGAAGGGTCCCCTATACTTTGAGATATTTAAAAATGGAGTAACTACTGTTCAGAATCTTTGTTTTCTCCTGCAGCAGGGAGAAAACTAGTTTATTTATTTATCCCCACATGTGAAGATAAAATAGCCAGGGATTTAAATCTTCAGCTGCGGCATGGGACCCCTATGCCACTGAGTGTCCAGACCACTTTTTCCAAGTACACCATTGACAATCCAGCTTTATACAGTATATGACAGCTTCCCATGGATGAAGGGTGTGCCAGACAAAGAACGCCATTGGGATTCAGTCATCCCTCAGATCATGAAGTGATTTCTCCTGATATTTGGGGCTGGCTGTTTTCAGTGCCCCTTGCTCATCTCAAAGGCAAAGTTTCACGTTTGGAACAAGCCAGGAGAGAGTGAAGGATATGGGGTGGTTTTGGGTTATCTACAACAGGAATAGAGATCCCATCTGAATGTTAGGAAGAACTTCTTAGCAGTAAAGTCTGTTTGACAGTGGAAGATGCAGTTGTCTTGGGGTGTGGTGGAGCCTCTTTCTTTAAAATAGACATTGGATGGCCATCTGTTGGGAGTGCTTTGATTGTGAGTTCCTGCATGGCAGAAATGGGTTGGACTGGCTGGCCTTTGGGGTCTCTTCCAACTCTATGATTCTATAAACTTTAAAGATATAGAATCATAGAATCAGAGTTGGAAGAGGCTCCAAGGGCTATTCAGTCCAACTCATTGCCATTTGGGAAGACACGATCAAAGCGCTGCTGACAGATGGGCATCCAGCCTCTGTTTAAATAGCTCCAAAGATGGAGACTCCACCACCATCTGAGGGAATGTCTTCCACTGTCGAACAGCTCTTACTGTCAGGGAGTTCCTCCTAATGTTTAGGTGGACTATCTTTTCCTGTAGCTTGCAAAGTGAGGAGGTGGCTGCACAGGGGTGTGTTTAACTTTCTGATAAATTGACAAGTTGATTGCACCTGGGCTGTGCCTCCAATCTCTGTGGTGCCATCAAATCTACAAAGGAGAACTGGCTATTACAAGGCTGCATTCTCTACCGGGAAGTTCCTGCCACTGGGTTGGAAAGTTGGTTATGTCTCCAGGGAAGGAGTCTTGTTAGTCTTTATTGTGAATGATGATATGGAGAGCTTACATGGAATGCCTGAAGGTGCCTAGGAGTACAGGCCATCTCTTCATCCCTCTAACCCAGTACTATCTGTCCCATAGTGCTCAGCTGGTGTTTCAGGGCCACCTATTGGATTGTGGCCTCACTTAGTGCAGGAGGCACACTGACAAAATGTCTAGCATGAAAAATAGGCAGTTTTAAAAATGTAAGCCAATGAAAAGGCTCTATTTCACAGCCGTTAGGTCTCCAAAGTCTCTGAAAGATATGTTTACAGCATGGAAAAGTTATTCTTTGGGCTAGAAATCCCAGAACTCCCAGACAGTCCACTGGGGATTCTGGGAAATGTGATCTAGAAATGAAACATCTCCAAGTTCTGGAAAGAACCTAAAGAAACTATGTTGGTTCATACTTTCATGTTATTTGTTTTCACATTGACTGCAGTTTATGACAGTTTATGACAACTGACATCTAGGGTTTTCTTGGCAAGATTTATTCAGAGAGGGTGACATTGCCTTCCTTGGAGGCTGGGAGAATGTGCCTTGCATCAAAATGGCTGATGATTGATATCTAATCTGCACTTCAGAGATACAGAAGTTTGACACCACCACAGCAAACTACAAATCCCAGGATTCCATAGCACTGAGCCATTAAAGTGCTCTCCAACTACTTTATTTCAGCTGCTTATTTCCGTGTCATCAATACAATGGTGATGCAACAGCCAAAGGAGGCAATGCAATTCTGGGCAGCAGCAAGTGGAATGTCTTTTCCAGACTGAGGGGAAGTCAAAGTACCAATCTGTTCTGATCCTGAGATTGTGCTCTGCTTCCCATTTCTTGACAATTGAAATTTGAAGCATGTTATTTGATGTTTTATCTTTGTAACTGCTTAAATAAGGCACAACAAAAGTTTAAAAAACCACAAAACCTCAAATAAAGTTAACAACAAAAGTTTAACGTGTTGCTGTTGTTGTGTGCTTCCAAATAATTTTTTTGCTTATGATGGCCCTAAGGTGAACCTATCATAGGGTTTCTTTGGCAAATTTCTTCAGAGCAAGGTTGCCATTGTAATCCTCCGAAGCCGAGAGAGTGTGTCTCACCCAAAGACACCCAGTGGGTTTCCATGCTGCTAGGGATGGGGTGCTGCTGCCATCCAACATCCCCTTCCAAGTCTAGTGGGGCTGCTGGCCAAGCAGGAAAGGGAGTCACCAGCAGCCCCACCAGGCCTGGAAGGGGCTGATATGTGGTAGCAGCATCCTACACCGACTCACAACTACTGGTGGCAAGGGACTGCCCTTCTGGAACTTCTAGCCTTCTGGAAGGACCTGCCTTTTTGTCTGGATGGCCTGCTGGCTAGGAAAGAAAAGGAAGCAATTCTCTTTCCCACCCCTTCAGCAGCCCCACCAGACTTGGAAGGAGCTTCCAGGTGCCCCATCCCCATCATGGTAGAGGTGGCCTGGCTGTCGGAGGGAGGGAGGCTGGGGTGACAGCATGTGTTACTGCACTGGGGTGACCCCAACCCTAGTGACAACATGACTTAGGTCACCCCTATGGATAATTGATTTGGCCCAGGGAGGGAGGAAACCTGAACAAAGTGGCTGTACCTACAAATTTTAGTTCAGAAAGAGGGAGAGAATTGGAGAGAAAAGGCACTGTGATTGCCACTGAGTAAGATTTAGGCCATTACTCCTAATTACTTTGAATTAGGTAACATGCATTTAGAACATTACTTTGAATTAGCTAATAGGATTTTCATTTATGGGTGTGGGAAGGAGTGGGAAGTTAAATTCCTTGGAGTGGCTTTCTGCATTCGTCTGTATCTTGTGCTTTAATTTAGAGCTTTAAAGTTTTTGTCTGTCAAAACCACTAACCTTCACGGCTGGAATCTTGTTGGCATCCTACTCGTGTGTAAGGAGTGTTTTAGCAGTGCATTCCTGCATGACTGGCGGATGAACTAGATTGCCCTTATGGGCCCTTCCAATCCTAAAATTTGATTATTAGACATGGGTTGATATCTAAATGTGGTTGTACTTGTTTTGGTCATTGTGCAGTGTATGATTGACTAGGCAGAGTTTCACAAGTGAAGCAGTTTCTCATGCCGTTGCACATATTTGGTTGGTGCATAACTATTCCTCAGTGCCTCCATCATATCCCTAGATTCACCAGGATTTTAGGACAATCCACTGTGCCTTCTCCATTACCTAATGAGACAATAAGCAGACACAGGGGCAAATACACAGTTGGTTGCACAACACTCAGCAGAGATGTGATGCAGTGCAAGCACTATGTATCTACATTACATAGCATAGATTTACTCATTGCAATGATGATGATGGAACTCAATCCATATCTTGAACTTTCCAGCAAGCAAGTACTCCAGAGGTGTTTTATTGGTCACATGGGATTTTGGAAAATATGTATACTCTTTCCACATTCAATTATGGAATATATTATATTGTAGGGAATTATGTCTTCTTATGATATGTTCAGTTCATAGTATTAGCGTCTCTGTTTTATCATCTTGACTTCTAGGGAGAGTTAGGGTTCGTTTTGTTCTAATACCCATTCATTTGTCTTCTTAGCAGTCCAAAGTATCTGTAGAACTTTTCTCCAGCACCACATTGTTTTTCTTCCTATCTGCTTACTTCAATGTCCAACTTTCATAACCATACACGAAAATTGGAAATGCAATGGTATGGATCCTGTTTCTGACTTGTATGTGCATAAGTCCTCTTGTACATTCGGATGTACATTTTTGGCTATGCCATAGTGTGCATATTTACTTGAATGTTGAGGAAAGAGAATTGAATATGTGCTGCCTTTGCACATTGCTTCTGTTGTGCATTACATTTGCAGGTGGCATTGTGCATTGCAATCATACATTTCATATTTGTTTTGAACATTTGGTGCTGAGCACTGAAATCCATTAATGCTCAATCATGGCATAACTCCAGGCGAGTATATTCCATTTCTCTAACACAAGATCTCAGCCAATGTATATTCCCCTCCCCACAGAAAACTTAATTTAGGATAAAGCAAATGAAAATGTCCTATGTAAAGATCTTATATTTATCTTGTTGCATGCTGTAAGGATAGAGATAGAAAGGGCATGGAAGAACTTACTAGGTTTATCCTTTAACCACTAGTTAGACATGGACTAGTATTAGTGTGCAAATTCAAAATCCTTTGTGTATGGAAATGAAATACCAAGGCCAGCTTTAATGCCTTCATTTTGATACACAAAGGATTTTGAATTTAAATTGACATTTCCACAAACCAATGACATATATATGTCTGTCCCTGGTTTCCACTCCACTAAATGCATCTGAGGAAGTAGAGTGAAGTCTAAAAAAGCTCATGCTGCCAACTTCTTTCTTTCAGTTAGTCTCAAAGGTGCTGCAAGATCTCTTTACATACTCATTCTACAAACTATCATGGCTGTATCTTTGAATTCATGAACTAGTATTGTAAGAGAAGCAGACACTCAAAATTCACCTTCCAAGGAGCAAAATAGTTGGACACGTTTGAGACTACATGCCATCCATTGATAACATGTATGTCACATGCAAATTGTAGACATAGCCCATTATTATACCGTATGATATTTGGGAAGTTATCATGATAAGCACTCTTTGGACATTGCTTATGGTTTCTTTCTGTTTGTCTTTGATAGCAATCGCATGATTACACTTTGAATCATGGAATGACATCTGTGGAAAAGGAGGGTGGGTAGGTAATAATTTACTACCATACTATGTAAATTGCTAATGAAAATATTTTAGAAACAAATTGAAACACATTTTTTACAAAAAATTGTTTTTGCAATAGTCTGCCAGAATCCTTTATGACTTGTTACATAACCTAACTTTACGTATACCTAGCTATGTTGCAAAGATGCTAAGAAACCCCTTTACTGAATTGCAAAGATGTGTAGCAGGACACCAGTATAAGTGCCTGATGTGCATTGTTACATGATGCGCACTGGGATTGATGTGATATGCATCAGGACGGATGTAATGTGTGTCCCATTGTGCATAAATACTGTTGAGCATCAGTCTCATTGGTTACTTTGCTGGATTTACAGGTCTTTTCTGGATACAAACGTTATGGAACTGCCCTGTTCTAACTGCCACAGATATAAGTCCACTTACAAAGATGTAAGTCCTGAACAGGATTCTGGTCATCATTTCCAATGTAGCGCCATGAAGGCAAAGAAGCTAGTCATTTTCCTCTTCTCCTGTTGATCATTAACATGCTGAAAAGAGCATGAAAGAAACAGTGCCATTTTTTTTAAAAAAAGAGAGATTTATTCATTTATTCATCAAGGTTAAGGACCCTGAAAAACTGCTGTCGACATCTTTTAGCTCTCAGTTCTTTCAAACCTCACATCCATTATATTCCTAAATCCAGAGCTGCCTCCCTCCTCCCTCGCCTGGAAGGTTTTTCACAAGGCAAATCCATTGTTATAGACCGAATGTTACAATAAATCCCTTTTTAAAAAATTCGTTATTCTGGTACAATTGTCTGGAGGAAATGGGGATCGGTGGAGTTTGGGGTGAATTTCCTTGCTGTGAAACAGGCAGAAAGTAATATTCTCATCCAACAAAGCCTTTGTCTGATCCAAGTCCAGTTATTCTGAAACGTTTGAACTTCGGTTAGTTTATTTACCCCCTACAATCTTTAAAATGCTAACTTGAAGTTAGGTTGACAGTTGCTCATGAGACAGAGCTAGAGTCAGAGTCAGATCTGACCAAAGTGGCACATGCCTTAGTTATATCCTGGATTACTGTAATACAGTATGTTCTACGTTGGGCTGCCTTTGAAGAGTGCTCAGAAACCTCAGCTGGTCCAAAGACCTACAGCCAGATTGCTAACCAGGATTGGCTACAGGGAGTATACAGCTTCCTTCTTCCTAGAGCTCCACTGACTTCCCATCCATTTCCAGGAAGAACGGAAAGTGCTGGTAACAGGGGCATCACTAGGGGAGTGCAGGGGATAAATACTGCACTGGGTGACACCTCAGAGGGGGATGAACGCGCAGTGGGGCAGTTGCTCACTGTCCATAACAAGACACATCCAGCCAACCTCCTGCACTAACCAGGATGTCTCTGCCATCCATCGGCTGTGGCCATTGGTGTGAGTGGGATGTTGCTGTTTCCTGGCAGTCCCTGCCTCTGCCAGCAGCTGTAGCCACTGAAACCTCTCTTTTCCCCAAAGAAATAATAGAATCATAGGGGATTATCACACGGAGGAGGCAGGCATCCTTCTCCCATCATTAAATCATCATTAAATCCTGTTAATCATACAATTGGGGGGAGGGAGGGAATTATCACATCCCCACACACTTATCCCATTCTTGTCCTGTTTGTAAACAGTAATGGACCCATCATTTGGTATTAATGGGATTTTCCGTTAATACCAAATGACAGGTCCATTACTGTTTACAGATAGGACAAGAATAGGATAAGAGCAGAAGGGTGTGATAATCTTCCCCCCAATTGTGCAATTAACAGGATGATGGGAGGAAGACACTTGTCTCCCATGTGATAAAATCCATACCGTTGGAAGAGACCTCAAGGGCTATCTAGTCCTGCCATGAAAGTACTCTCTACAGATGGCCATCTAGACTCCACTTAAAAACCTCAAAGGAGGGAAACCCCACCACTCTCCAAGGGAGTGTGTTCCACAGTCAAATATCTCTTATTGTCAGGAAATTCTTCCTAATGTGGTGGAATCTCTTTTCCTGACCCAATCCATTGTTCCATGTTCTAGTCACTGGAGCTGCAGAAAACAAGCTTGTTCTATCCTCAATATGACATCCCTTCAAATATTTAAACAGGTCTGTCATATCAACTCTTAATCTTCTCTTCTGTAGACTAAACATCCCCCGCTCCCTAAGTTGTTCCTCATATGGCATGGTTTCCAGGCCCTTCACCATTTTGGTGGCTCTCTTTTGGACATGCTCCAGTTTCTCAACATCCTTTTTGAATTATGGTGCCCAGACCTGGACACAGTATTCCTGGTGGGGCCTGATCAAAGCAGAATACATTGGCACTATTACTTCCCTTGATCTAGACCAGTGATGTCCAAACTCTGGCCCTCCAGGTATTTTGCCCTTCAGCTCCCAGAATCCCAAATCATTGGCCAAGGTGGCTGAGGCTTCTGGGAGCTGAAGTCCAAAAACAACTGGAGAGCCAGAGTTTGGACATCACTGATCTAGACACTATACTTCTATTGAAGCAGCCTATAACCACATTGACCTTTTTAGCTGCTGCACCACACTGCTGACTCATGTTCAACTACTAGGACTCCTAGATCCCTTTCTGTTGTATATTTTTCAAGCCAGGTGTCCCCCATCCTATATCTGTGTATTTCATTTTTTTTCTGCCTGAGAGTAGTACCTTACAATTCTTTCTGATGAAATTCATATTTTTGTTTTGTCCCAGCTTTCTAATCTTTAAAGTCTTTTTGAATTCTGATCCTGTCCTCTGGAGTATTAGCTACCCCTCCTAAAATGATGCCATCTGTCAATTTGATAAGCATGCCCTCTCTTCCATCATCCAACCATTGAGAAAGAAGTTGAATAGCACTGGCCCCAGGATTTCTTAATACTGAATTAAATTTTTTAATTACTGCAATCCCATAAATGTGGAGACTAATGGAAAAATTCACTGGGGCGGGGGCAGGGGCAGGGGCGGGGGGAAGAAATCCTTTGTAATTGGGTCTTATCAATATCTCATTTTCCCTCCCTTCCAGCTACATCCCTGGATTTGCCTCTTGACTGAATGAATCTACTGTTTGGGACTCACCATTTGGATTCCAGCAATGCTGTTGGAAATTTTACTTAACAATGTTTTCAATGTACCTCTTCATTCACTGAGGCAGAAGAAACAGCCCTTGCATATTTGCCTCTGCACAACAGGAGACTATGCAGGCACATTGGCAGATATACTCACAAATGCTCAATGGGGTATTCAGCTGGAGAGTGGTGCAGCACAACCACTGTGTACGTGAGCATTGATTTACACTACGCCACCACAAGATAGGATTGTGTGAGTGATCCCACTGTATGATAGTGTTTCAAAAAGGTATTAATATTCCAGACCAATTGATGTTTTCTCTTCCCTTCCCATTGTAGTCTCGATACTCATATTGGCCCAAAAGGCCAAAATACAAGACATTGATTTGAATCCTATTGTTAGTCACTACAAGAGGGGCAGCAGGGGTTGGACTAATAGCCCTTGTGATCTTTTCCAGCTCTATGAGTCTATGATTCTGTACAGTAGACCCATTGAATCAATTGGATTTACAGGTTGAGTCTCCCTTATCTAGAATTCCAAATTCTGAAATACTGCAAAAAACAAAATTTTCCACATAGGTGGCTAAGATAGTGATGCCTTTGCTTTCTGATGGTTCAGTGTGTACAAACTTTGTTTCATGCACATTATTAAAACTATTGTGTACAAAATTATCTTCAGGTTGGCTATGTGTATAAGGTTTATACAAAACATAAATGATAGACCCAGCTCCCTAAGTTGCTCCTCGTAGGGCATGGTTTCCAGACATTTCCCCCATTTTGGTCACCTTACTCTGGACAGGGACCAGCTTGTCCACAACCTTCTTCAATGGATGGTTGAGGGGTCCTCTTTAGTTTTCATGTGGGCAGTCCTAATTTCCAGGTCTTCACCAATTTCTTAACGGAGGCTAAGATACAACCAGAAACCAGTGTAGATAGTACAGCTGCAATTCTTTTTTAGCAACTCCCCTCCATTGAGAAAGTGGTCTGGAAGTATTAGATGGACTGTTTAAACTCTCCAGGGATTGAGGATGTCTTTTGAGTCTTCCCCTGCTCCTGAGATGGGAGGCCTTTAGACTTCATATGACCATACTTCTTGGCCCCTTGTCCTCCTAGCAATTAAATAGGGAATGAAAAATTATAGACCTGGGGCAAACTTCCAAATGGTGTGTTCATCTCTCTCTCTCTCTCTCTCTCTCTCTCTCTCTGAAAGCCTGACTAGCGTCCTTCCATGGGGCCTTCATTATATTTTATGGCCATACTACAGTAGTTAAGAGCATAATTTAGGAAGTGTCAGGAGCAGCGTGTGCGAGAGCCATCTTAACCCTCCTGTGGCACCACACGCTGACTCAAAATGACACATGGCTCAGGGAAACATTAGTGTTGTCTTTACATGGGGAAAAATATTGTCTTCAAGGGCCTCTGCATAATTATGAGGTCGTTGCCCCTCCTCACAAACCCAGTGCAGCATTTCTGTGAGCAACAGCCTTTGTGGGGAAAGCAGAGAGAGAGAAGACATAGGGGTAGGGTTGCCATAAGTCAGGACCTCCAAACCGGGACAAATGTAGGACAAAAATTTCAAATGGAGGACACTTTTTTTTAAAAAATGGAGAACACGTGAAAAATTTGCTGATTTTTAAAAAAATGTTAATAAATGCATGTTTCTGAGGCTTCTATAGACAATTGCTCCCTCTCGCCCCCGCTTCCCCCTCTTGCCCCCCCTTGCCTGCCGCTGGCCCTCGCTTGCCCCCCTGCCTCCCTTGCCCGCCGCTTGCCCCCCCCTTGCCCGCCTCTTCCTGACCGCTTCCTCCTGACAGCCAGCAAAGGCCGTGGTGCTGGTGGTGGCTGCAGCGGCCCCGCGTGAACGCACCAGAGGCCCCATGCGAGCAGCCCCCCCGCGAGTGTGTGAGAGGCCGTGCGAGAGAGGCCAAAGGCCCTGCGAGAGGCCAAAGGCCCCCTCGAGAGGCCAAAGGCCCCGCGCAAGCGCATGAGAGGCCAAAAACCCCATGAGAGGCATGGTGTCAGAGGCCCCGCGCGACCGCACGAGAGGCCAGAGACCCCGCGCGAGGGCCTTAGGAGCGGCCATGTGGCCGCAGCCAGCCCATAGCCTCCCTCAGCAGTGCCCAGGGGTGGGGGCAGGACAAAGGCCAAAACGGGGTGGGACCATGATGACCGGTCCAAACCTGGGAAAGTCCCACCCCCTGGTGGGATATGGCAAGCCTACATAGGGGGAGGTGAGAAATGGGTGATAGAGAGAAAATGGCCAATATATACATGCATTAGAATACTGAAGCTAAGGCCTTGGACACGCAAAGATCTACATTGCAAGCGTGGCAAACATGTAATAGTTGTGTGTTGGATGTTCTGCAGGCACTGGATTGCAAAAGTGGTCTCCACACATTGTACAGTTGTAAAAAATGACGACCTGTCTGGGAGAAAGCTGCGGAGGTCATTTCCCAGCCCCCTGCTCTGCAGCCCTTTAGAAACCCTTCAGTTGGAGCACTGCCTGGCTTAAGGGGTAGCTTTTGGGCATTGGCATATTTCGGTCTTTTATTCCAAGTTTCAAGTCAAGTCCCAAGTCTCTACCTTCAAGTCCCAAGCCATGTCTCAAGCTTTTGCAAGATACTTTCAAGCCAAGTCTCAAGTCAAGTATTAAGGCTCTATCTTTGAGTCTCAAGTTGTGTCTCAAGTCTTTGCAAGATACTTTCAAGTTGGATCCCAAGTAAAGTCTCAGGTTTGGATGCCAACTTTACCTGTGGACTTGAGGTCTACTTGGCAGCCTGTCTCTGCTGCATATCATCATCTTGAAAACTCATTTTTCCTTCTCAAGCAGCCCATTGCCTAACACATTGGCTGTCCTGTTCCCTTCTGAGAAAGAAACCTGCCCTGAGCTCTGGGAACAAGTCTTACCTGCTGCTCCTCCTAGGAAAAAAGAACTTTAGAAGGAGCCATCCTATCCTCTTTTGCAGCAAGAATGGACTGCCAAGTAGCCCTCAGTGCTGGCTTCCTAACCCAGGAATATCAAGTCAGTTGCTAACAAAATAAAATAAAATACAAGCTGTGAATCAAGTAGAGTCAGTGCATAATTTATATGGAGCCAAATCTAAGTCAAGTAGTTGAAGTGACTTGAATCAATTGACTCAAGTCTACAAAACTGATTTTGTGGGGTGTCATCATCAAATATCACTAAGATGATGGAGCTCCGTCATTGTAGTTACATCTGATGATACAGGAGCTGAGCCATCATTAAGCTGTCAGTAAAATTCAAAGCAGTAACCAGCATAACCCTTAAAAAGGAGAATAATACATATAAGCAACACAGCACATGGAAGGCCCTTTCCCCCAAGCAGGCCTATTTCTTAGCCCTGGATCACTTCTGATTCAAAATGCATCAGGAGGCTTAATTACTTAAGAGACTTAGGTCTATTCTGCACTTCAGAGATAATGCAGTTTCACATCTCTTTCACTGCCATGAGTCAATGCTATAGAATTCTGGGGTTTGTCATTTTGTGAGTTACTTTGCCTTCTCTGTCAGATACCTTAGGGGCCCCAATAAACTACAAATCCCAGGATTCCATAGCCACAACAGTTAAAATGGTGTCATTATTTCTGCAGTGTAGATGCAGCCTTAGAGTCCATGTCTGCCAGATCATTAAGGAGCCCTGGTGGCGCAGTGGTTAAATGTCTGTACTGCAGCCATTCACTCAAAATCACAAGGTTGCGAGTTCAAGACCAGCAAAAGGGCCCAAGCTCGACTCAGGCTTGCATCCTTCTGAGGTCGCTAAAATGAGTACCCAGACTGTTGGGGGCAAATTAGCTTACTTGCTAATTAGCTTACTTGCTGTTCACTGCTATGATCTTTGGAATAGCGGTATATAAATAAAACAAATTATTATTATTATTATTGCAGTGTATGCATCAGTCTTGCAGTCTGGTTTTGCAGCATGGTCTTGGACCGATTTGTCTGCCCCATCCTGCTCCCTGTTGATGTTGTACTGCAACACCCATCATTCCTCCATATTAGCTATGTTGTCTGGGATTCTGGGAGCTGCAGTCCAACATCCAAAGGGTGTTATGATTTCCATCCTTGACCTAGGGTGATTCCACCATGAGTGGCAAGGAAAGGTGGTGTTGGTGGTGAGGAACATTATTACTCTGAGAAACTTCAGGTCATTTTAGGAAGACTCCCTGGGCAGGGTTTCAGAATTTCTTCTTTTGGTGGTCAAAATAGCCTGTTGTTGTCCAAAGGGTGTGGATATGCGCTCTCGGAAGTATCTGCTCCTGGCATCCTGGCATCGGCAGTGTACAGAACTCAATTGCTGCTAACGAGGATGAAATTACGGAGGCATTAGTGTAATTACAATGAAAAAACTCTTCTGGTTCAACAAAGATGATTGATGCCGGCAGAAGGCTTTGTGGGAAGTGATTCCAAGGAAGCTGTCCCCAGCGTTATTTATCTCCAGTGAACGTCTCAAGGAACAGAAGGGAAGCCGCCTTGACAATATGAAGAATGGGAGGAAATGGTGTGGATGTGGAAAACCGGATTGCTATCAGGTAAATAATGCATGTTGGCACAGCCATAGACAAGGAAGGGGTTCAAGATTCTGCGACCATGTACTTGTAAAGGATAAAAGCAGGAGCTGGGTAGTAAATATTCCCATCCATTTAGGACAAACAGACAGTCCTAGAAATATGTGAACAGGTGATGATAAAATGTCTTCACCCTCAAAGAAGCATAGACTCTTAGATCTAGAAGAGACCACCAAGTCCACCTAGTCTAACGCCTTGCAACTCAGGAATACACAATGAACAATTCTTGCCATGCAGGAATACACCTGCAAAAAAAATGCCCATCCAACATCTCTTTAAGGATCTTCAAAGAGAGATAGTCCACTAAGCAGTCCATTGCCCTTTCAAACAGCGCTTACACTTCTCATTTTAGGACTGAAACCATCTTTTCCCCATCTTTCTTCCCATATTTGTTCAGAAAAGTTGTTTATACAATATTGGGAGAGCTGGGTATAGAGAAGACCTCAACTTGTGTTCTCTCCCCCACTCCTTGTTTAAAAAAAATGCCAAGGCTTAGGCAGGTTAAAAAAGCTCCAGGTGTTCTTTCTAGAGAAAAAGAGATTAAGAGTCAACATTAATCAAGTTTACAGCATATTCAAATGAGGAGATGAAGAGAGTGAGGATGTACCATAAACAACCATCTACTCTGAGAAGGTTTGAATACGGATTTCTTTGTGGGGGAATTTGCTAGGATTGGGAGGGGTGACAGGAAAGAGATAGGTGCATTTGACACAAAACGGATATTTGAACCACAAACTAGGATATTGCTTTTCTGTTAATTGGGAGGAAAAGTTGTTTGGGGAAGCAATGACCTGCATGAGCAGCAGACTCAGAGTTTACAAAAGAAAGTTATCTTTATTTGCACAACATATAACTGGGTTGTGGAATTCTCAGCTGCAAGAAGTGCTAATGGTTTTAGAGAAAGTCTGTATGAGTTTATGAAACCTTAGAGCTGGAAGAGACACCAAGGATCTTCTCGACCGGTGCTTCCCAACCTATGCTCCTCCATTTGATTTGGACTTCAGATCCTGGAAACCCCAGCCAACTTGACACCCAGGAAATATTGGAGCTAAAAACATCTGGTGGACCAAACATCTGAAAGACCAAAGGTTGAGAACCAGTGTTCTAGTCCAATCTATTGCCAGTGCAGAACTGAGCATCTCTGACAGATAACCATTCAACATTTGTTTAAAAATCTCTAATGGAGGAGAATCCAGTACTTTCCAAGGTAGACTCTTCCACTGTTGAACAGCTCTTACCATCAGGATATTCTTCCTAATGTTTAGCTGGAAGCTCTTTTCATGTATTTGGAATCCATTGGTTCAGGTCTGTACTTTCTGGAGCAGCAGAAGGCAGTTCCATGGATGACAGTACTCCAGATGTCTGAAGAAGGCTATCATATTCACTTTTCAGGCCTTGTCTGCACTAGTCAGGATAGTCTGGGAGCTGCCTTGATCTACCAGGCCCTCTGTTGTGATGCCAAGCAGCTGTCCACACATATGTCCCACTGTGCCACCAATGTGTCCACTGTTTCTGCTGCTGCTGCTGAATAATAATAATAATAATAATAATAACAACAACAAAGAAACTGCTAGCAGCAGGTCCCTGACTACTCCCATCTCCCCTTACAGCCCCAAGAGGAGGAGGAGGCCTCCGTCCTGCAGGTCTCTGGTGTGCACCAGGAACAACATACGTATAGCTAAGGGAAACTGAAGAATGAAGTTTTCAGAAACAAATGCAGGCAGCAGCTCCAAAGCACAAGTAGGTGAAGATGTGTACATGCTCTCCTATGGAAGCAGTAAGCCAGTTTTCATTGATGTGGCACGTTTGGATTCAGTTTGTGGTGGTGCAAGTGAAGTCACACACTCAGCACCATTGCATGCCTCTTCTGCCTGCAGATTCACATTAGCCAGCATGTTTGCAGGTACAGTATGTTTGTGCACTATGCACTACAAAGGAGATGCCTATGAGATGTGGCAGCAGTTTCACTTGCACAGCATCCCAGTTCACTAGCAAGCTGGCATTGTGCAACCACTGCACAACTCCATGACTGGAAACATCCTCATCATCCTCAACTTTGTTTGTTGGTGTTGTCAGTTCCCTTTCAGAGCTCAAGAAATGCTGACAGACCAAAAGAACTTCCACACACCACAAACACATATAGATTATTCAAGGAAGAGCAGCAACAACAATTGTAAACACCCGTTTTAGAGTTTCCAGACACAGAAGGTTGTAGTGTACCCCAGGCATAGAGTGCACTAGTAGTTCAGCCAAGAAAAAGTTGTAAAAACGTTTTGAGCCAAGCAAAGTAATGCACATTTACAACGCTAGAACTCCCTTTCTCCCTGTGTCCATTAAGAATGGAATTGAAAATTACCTCAATGTGCCCAGGCTCAACTTTATGCCCATAGCTGCAAAATGGGAGCAATCACACTAATTTGGCTCAGGATTATGGTTTTTGTAAGGAGTACTGATCTAACGCAGTAAAAATTGCATTATGCACTCAGAACACTTTCATAGAATTATAGAATTGTGGAAGAGTTGGAAGAGACTGCAAGACCCCAACCTCTTCTGTCATGCAGGAAGATGTAACCCAAGTCCCCCCTCTGACAGATGGCCATCCACCCTCTGTTTAAAAACCTCCAAAGAAGGAGACGCCACCACACTCCGAGGGAAGTGTTCTATCAAACAGCTCTTACCATCAGGAAGTTCATCCTAATTTTAGGTGGAATACCTTTTCTTGTTGTTTGAATCCATTGCTCTGTATCCTAGTCTCCTGAGGTGCTGAAAACAAACTTGCTCCATCCTCAATATGACAGCCCTTCAAATGTTTAAACATGGTTATCATGCCACATTCTCTTCTCCAGGCTAAACATACCCAGCTCCCTAAGCTGCCCCTCATAGGGCTTGGTTTCCAGACCTTCCACCATTTTGTTCACCGCTTTCAAAATGCTAAGTGTTCTTCATAGGCTGACTGTAGTAACTGCTTCAGATTATGAATGGCCAGAAATGCTGAACAGTACTACTCTCCAACCCTGGAGGCCCTTGGTGGCCATTGGCTCACATCACCTTCCCTTCTCCCTGGAGATTATCAGATGGGGACAGAATGAGGATGGGGTCACTCTCCTGTCCTTATGCCGTCCTTATTGCGATTGCGCAAAAGCATTTCATAGACATCATGCTTATCCTGCCATTATCCTGTTATTGAGGTGGAATTGTATTAATGCAAACTCCCATTAATACAAAACGACAAAACAATTCCACTTAAATGATGGGACAAAGACAGGATAAGGGCGACATTGTATGAAAATCTTTTCATGATTGTGCCATAAGGACCAGAAAAGGACGGGACAAGGGTGTCCTTTTCTCCATCTGATAATCTCCCCTCACTGTGGCATCACTGCCCCTTCCTGTCTTCCCCTTCCTCTCCTTGCATCCCGTCGCAGCACGACCTCCTGCCCTGTATTGCTTTACCCCTTGCCTTCTTCCCTTCCACCCTATGCCTCACCACCATGCCTCCCACCCGCAATTCTTCTCACGTTGCATTGCTGCTTCTCCCTTGCAACTTCTCCTCCCTTTTACTTCTCCTTATCGTATGGTGGGCCTTTCCCCTGAAATTTGCACCCTGCCACCTTGCCATCCTGTCTTGTCCCATGCTTCCTGTCACATCACTGTGGCCCTCCGTTCCACTGCTTGCCTCACAACCCTGTCTCCCCCCCTTGTTGTCCTGTGCCTTCATTGAAATTGGGGCTTTGTCACAGCACCACTCCCCTCTCTTTCCTATTGCTCCATTTCATTCCAGCCCACCTTCCTCCTGCAGGCTTTGTACCCTTGCTTGGCTCATACCTCACCTTAAAATACTGCCTTTCCCTCCTATGCATCACACACCCTGCTACTGAAGTCTCAATTCCCTGGCACTTCCCAATCCCTTCAAATGTCCCCATCATCCCTGGCCAAACTCAGTGAAAAGAAGTAGCACATGTGCTTCTCACAAATGTTTTGAGGCAGAATAGTGACTGCATACTTCACCTCAAAGCTTGGCTTCTAGAAGGGCTAGACACTTAAAAAATAAACCTTGGAATTCAATAGCAATGACAATTGCAAGTACATTTCCATACCACTTACCGGTACACTTAAGCACCCCCTAAGCGGTTTACAAAGTGTAAGCTAATTGCCCCCAACAATCTGGGTACTCATTTTAGTGACCTCAGAAGGATGCAAGCCTGAGTCGAACTTGAGCTCTTTTGCTGGTATTGAACTTGCAACCTTATGGTTTGTGAGTGAGTGGCTACAGTACAGGCATTTAACCACTGCACCACCAGGGCTGGTTAGCTAATTCAGGTCAGCTAATGGTATAATTGGGCACCAGGTGAAACATCTAGGATCTAAAAGACAACTGGACAACAAGAGATAGGGCAACTGGAAGTGGAGATCTCTACGGCTTGCCTAAAAAGCCTACTCTTGTAGACTTCATCCAGCCCTCAGATGTGCAGCTTCCCACCCCAATTCATAATGCAGAGAAATGAAATGAAAGCAATGTTTGAATTACTGTCTTTTATTTAAATTACTGCATTATGTTGATTTTAATAGATAAACCAAGAAAGAGCTGCTGTTAAGAACTTCTAGACAGGTTAGCTGGCTCTGAGAGATAGAGAGAGAGAAAAATCCTCTCTCGCTTCTAAGGAAGGTGGAAGCCTCCGGTTCCTTTTAGTATTTAAAAGCCTGGTTGATACAGCTTCCTCTGGAAGGCTAATCTATTCACAAGGAGGCGGTATGAAAGAAACCATCTTTACATACTTAAGAGAATAATATAGGCCTATTTTTGGCTGGGTGAAATGAAGTTATGCCTGGTTTGTTTAGTAAGATTTAAATTGCTCTTCTCTATATGCTTAAGTGGATATAGCCTCAGTAATTCTGTCTCAGTAATTCACATTTTCACCCCCCTAGTCTCAATTACAGGAAAGATGTCTTCAGGCAATGAAATTTTAGTTTGCCCAGGACTACAGTGAGTGTCCTAATGGCCGGTGTGTGTGTGTGTGTGTGTGTGTGTGTGTGTGTGTGTGTGACAGAGAGAGAGAGAGAGAGAGGGAGAGAAATCAAACTTGGGCTGGAATTTTGTTGGGGATGTACATATATGTAAGTCATACTACACTTGTGGGGCTAATAAATCACCATTGTGAAACAGATATATTCTTCTGTTAGTGGCAGAAGCAGAGTTGCAGAGACAGCATCTTCATCCATGCCTCGTCTTTGCATGTTGCACATTGTGCATTACATGCTATACTTGTGCTTCCTATACTTGGCATCGTGGCTGTCAATTGTGTATTGTGCAATGCACTTAGACATTATTGCTCTTTTTTGGTTTTTTGCATGACATTTGCATACTGATCATATAATATATCTTTATATGCAGATATTCATGCTATGCTGAGGGGATGCCAGATTGCAGCCATCATGTGACAACGGGAGCCATATTGGATTATGTGTTGTTTATATATATGAAGGCATGAATCTTATCAGACACTTAGTGGTGTCAACCAGACAGAAAAGCAGAAAATGAAATGCAGTAAGTGGGTGATATTTTTATTTATGTATTACACTTATATCCCCCTTTCCCCTGGGGTCCATTTTGACTTTGAGCAAAACTGCAAGTCCTAATGGAAGCATAATAGATGCCAATACACAGAACGAGGCTGCCATAATTGTCCACTTTTACCAGGACAAAATGTAGGACAAATTCAAGACAAACTGTAGGGCAACTGCAGGACAAAACTCAGCTCAAAATGTAGGAATTTAAGGTCCCCATTTTTCTTCAATGTCCTACATTTTGGGCTGTTTTGTCCTGCAGTTGTCCTACGTTTGGTCTTGATTGTTCCACATTTGTCCCTGGTAAAAATGGACCATTATGGCAACCTATACTTGGAGTATGTATTTTCCCTGGTAGAAGATTAACACATCCATTTGAAGCCAAGCCTCCCTCCAGTCCATTGCCTTGGTCCAGGCCTTGGAGGTAGAGAGGAACTGCTGGACCTCTTACCTTTCCCTCCACCACTCCCTTCTCTTCTGGGTCATGTCTTTTTAGTGTAAGCCCGAGGGCAGGGAACCGTCTAAGGTAAAAAAAGTTGTACGTACAGCGCTGTGTAAGTTGACAGCGCTTCCATAAATAAAGGTTAATAATAATAATAATAATAATAATAATAATAATACATGTCTTGGGTCCAGGTTACCTACAGGATCACCCATATAATCTGCCCATACACGCAGGTCATCTGGCAGACATTTACTCCAGTCAGCCAGGACTAGGTTGGCAACTGTCAGCCAGAGGACTTTTTCTTCAGCCGCCCTGAGACTGTGGAATGACCTGCCAGACGTGATTTGGCAGCTGAATACACTGTCCAAATTGAAAAGAGCACTGAGAACCAGTCTCTTCCAGCACTTATCCAGATGATTTTTAAACACACACCTCTTTGACAAGAGGTACCCTCCTCTCTTTTAAGGTTATCATGCTAAGATGGGGTCATTTTGGGATAGCAGTACATGACCTGACTAGTATGCATGCTCCAGAAATGTGATCTACAAATTAGTGTAGCTACATAGAGATAGGATTTGTTGTTGTTGTGGCACAACTTCAAGTCATTTCCAACTTATAGCAAATCAAACCTTGGTCTCCAGAGTTGTAGTACAACACTCACACCACTACACCACCGTGGCTCTCATAGATAGAATACTTTGTGATTATCATATGGAAATGTGTATATACTTGGATGTCTGTTTTCCCCCTTCATGCCAGTTTTTCCAGTCATCAGAGCATTGGCACCTATTTCCCTGCACCAAATAAAATGATAGATTCTCCTCTGTTCGGTGTGGAAGTCTGGCTTATTTCAACCAGGGCTGAAGAACTCTCATTCCTGTGGCTATCAGTACCACTTCCTAACGCTGTCTGCATCTGCATTGAAGAAATAATCCAGGTTGGCACCACTTTAACTGCCTTGGCTCAATGCAATGGAATTCTGTGATTTGTAATTTTGTGAGACATTTAGCCTTCTCTGTTGTAGCTCTGGGGCTACAACAAACTACAGTTCCTAGAATGCCAAAGCATTGAGCCAAGACAGCTAAAGTGGTTCCAGTCTGGATTATTTCTGCAGTACGGATGCAGCCTTTGTGTGCCTAACATTACACTCTGTCTCACTGATGTACATCTCAGTCCATGTTTCCTTAGACATGCATCCTACTTCATTCTACAGGACTTAGTTCCAGTGAAGCCGTAGACCTTTCCATGCTGATGTACTGGTTTTACTGGGAAAATGGAGAAGTGATTGCTTCTAAGCAGTGACACAGTTATCCTGTTAGCATCTCTAAGAGGTTGGGTGAGACGTACGCTGCCCTTCCGGAGAGTTTCATCCACAGAGTCGCAAATCCCACACTGTTGTTCTAAAGCCGTCGTTGGGGCAATGTCATGAATTTTGGCCTCTTTCCTTATCAGCATGAAAAAGCCCTCTAAGTCAGAAATCAAACAGCCAACTTGAATTGGGAGACGTTGCATCTCTAATTTGTATGTGCCTTTGTTTGATCTTCTCACCTGCTTGGTTTTTTAAGGTAAATCGCTGTGGAATACCAAGGAGACATTAAATGAAACGGGGCCATTAATTCAGTCCAATGAGATATGTTTTATATAACAAAGGGATTTGTTCTGATACTCAAACAATGTATATTAATGAAAGAATTGAAAGAGATTCATTTGGTTCTCAAAGCAAACACATTAAGGGAGGGGAAATGATTGAGAAGTAAAGCATACCTTTTTTTTAAACTGTGCTTTATTTAGGGCTAAGCTGGTAAGCGTCATTCAATAATTACAGAAGATTACAAGGAGTTTTAGGGAATTGAGAATCAGAGAGCAGTTGTATGGAACTGCAACGGCATTTACACACCTAGATATGGCCCTCTTTCGGCTGCCTTATCCCAGCTAAACAACCAGAGAAGGCCAGAGGGTGTTTAGCCGGCATGAAGGCTTCGAAATAGGCCCAACAGGGAGAAAGAAATAACATGTTATTCTCTAAAATAAGAAAAAGAAAGGAAGAAAAAAGAAAGAAAGAATCTCAAATCTAACCCAAAGGCAAAGCATTAACCAGAAAGAACTATGTCCTTTTGTTTTTCATCTGATAACATGGAATAAGAAGGGAAAACACACCCTTAAAAAAATTTAAATCTTAATGCAGTGGAAATAAATTATAATAAATATGATATACTTTAAAATATATGTGTTCTTAAATAATTCATTGTTTCTATTTTTCTGATTCAGATTTTAAAGCAACTTCTTTTTTTAACTGCTCTAAAGTCATTTACCAAAGATAAATATCGTGCTTTCCTTAAATAGTTTTTTCCTTGATTTTTTTCTCTATCATTACAATTAAAAGTCCTACAAAATATGCAAATTTATTTACAGAAAAACAGAGCCAGCATCTTTATTTTTTTTAAACATCCCCCTGTTTTTCAAAATTCCTTGTAAACAGTTTCAGAAATTCTTCAAAGAGATTGCATTTTTGTCATTTTTTTCTTTTTTTTAATGTGTGTGTGTCCTTTTTATATATTTTTTACACATTTTTCGTTTCTTTTCTCTTTTTTTAAGATTAAGGTTCTAGGCTAAACCCTGCTCCCACCCGCCCCCCCTTTGTCCTGGAGGGTTCTAGAGCAAACATGGAAGCTACGGAAGCCAAAGATGTCAGGAGGTCTCTGACAACACTTTATGGAAACATGAAAGCCGCCTTAGCTGTAGTTTCCCTTTCCTTTCCCCTTCCCCTCCCACCCCTCTTGTTTTTGCGTTCCGTTTTTGTCACGTTCACACTCGCTTTGGGTAGCTTGTAAGAAGACAGCTCTTAGAAGTTTCACGTTGGGGTTGACGGTCTACAAGAAATGGAGGAGTTGGTTCTGTTTGCGTATTTGTTTATTTATTGATTACTAGCTGGAATGCTTGCGGTTAAAAAAGCTGCCGAGTTAAGCCATCTTCCTCTTGGCTTTCCCATCCCCCCGAAAACCCGTCCCACCCGCCCCCCAAAATCCCTCGATAAGACACAGCTTCCAACAGCAGTTGGCTGAGAGCAGGAACTGATTTCAATCTAAACTCTACAAAAGTTACAGTTCTACAACATCTTTGTTTCGTAGCATTGATGCTAACTTCTATGTATATTTTTTTTGCCTTTTTTGCATTTTATGTCATCTAATCCTTTTGTCCCCTATTATATAGGTATTTTAAACTTTTTTTCTTTTAAATTCTGTACAACTATTAGGATTTTATGGGGGAGAGGGGGGAGTCAGAAGCATTTACAAACCTGCTTTCTTTCTACGTCACATCTGCCTTCCGTTTTGTTTTTCCGCTTACAGTCCACCCATTCGTTTGATTTTCTGCCCTTTCCACAATCTTCATTTTTTTGCTTTCTCCAGCGAAACCCCCCTCAACTTGATCCCTTTGAACCACTCGTTCCGTACATTATTATACAGAAAACCATATGAAAGTTTCATAGACTCTAATTAAGGTATAACCAAAGATCCGCCCAAAGTATCAAAGAACTATTATCTTGCCAGTTTTTGTTGGTTTGTTTTAAAAGCGTTTAAGCATATTCCCCTCCCCGCCCCAGTTTTTACATATTTCATATAATTGCTCTCAAAAACTGTTATAGGAACAGCTCAGAGAAAAAGGAAAGAACTTCTTTAATTTACATACAGCTACAAGTCTGCGATAAAAAGTTATGTCCTTTGGTCCCTATATAGCTAAGGAATGACAGATAAAGATGCTTTAGTGATGAGTGCCATGGGTTATCCATAGCAGCCGCATCCCTGGTGGCAAACAGGCACTCCTTTTCTCAGTGTCAAGGTTTGCGTTTCCGGTTTGGAAGAAAAGCCGCTGTGGTGACATCAGTTTCTCTGCAGAAATCCTAGTCGATCTTCCTCCCCTTGCAATTTGATTTTGTTTGTTTGCTTGTTAAGTTTGTTTGCTTCTATCGTTGTTATGGGTTTTCATTTTGTTTTTATTTTCCAAGCGCGCGTCCTTCGAAATCTCAGCTGACGTGACTTTTCTTGAAGAAAATGTTGACAGTCTGAACAATCAGAAAGAGAGTAAAGTCTGAAGTCTTCAGCTTGACTGATAATTTTGCTGATATGTTAAAGGTGTAATCCAACAGTTCTCGTTCCTATATATATTTATTTAATATATATATATATATTTCTCTAAAGGTGGCCCATTCAGCTGATGCCCTAGGGAGGGGGGAAAAAGAAAGAGAGAAATGAAGGAGGATCGTTGCAAATTTAACCTGCACAGGCTCAAACAAAAAACGAAACAGATTTAGGAGAAGAAGAAAAAAAAAACCAAAAGGAAGAATGAAAGAGAAAACTGACAAAGGGAAGAGAAGATCAAAAGACCATATCTTTTAAAACGAAAGGAAATACAAAAGGGAAAAAAAAGGTAAATGTAGGAGAACACCTGTTTCCAAGACAATATTACTCCCATTGTGGAAACTAAATGCAAATTTGGTTAATGGGTTTAGGATCAGACCCTTAAATTCTTTTACATCTCTTAAAAAGAAAATGATAGGCTCCATCTTCCATGTATGAGATGATATTTTCCCATATTTTTCTAGATGCTAACAGCCTGGTTATGAAAAACCTCTGAGCATAATAAAAGCTAAAATAGTTCTTTTCGACTAAAGAAGACACACCAGTGTTACCGTATGAATTGAGAGGGTTTCAACATTCTTATGGGGCTGCCACATTAGTGAAACCTTCCCCATTGACTTCAAATCACGAGGCAGTTCCAAACATGTGTCCTCACTACAAACGGGGAGGAGATGGTGAATGCAGAGGCCTGTTCCAATGTTGTGCATCAGTATTCATCACAGAGCTTTGGACTGGGACTCTCACTTTCCCCTGCTCTCACATTGGTACATCCGCCAAATATCGGGGTGTTTCCACATTACATTTTCAAACTACAGGGACTCTCTGTTAAGTTGTTCCCATAAATATAGTTAAGGAAAGATCCATCCAGTTCCCATGTCCAGAATAGAACAATGTGCTCTAGAGTTATATAGGCTTTCATAGATGTCTCAACCTTTTCCTTCATGCTGGGATAACTTGTCGGAGGAACCTTGTAGGTTGAAAAAAAAATCAGTGACTCTTCCCCTGTTGACTGTGGCTTTTAAGGTTGTATCCTATCTGGCCCCAATTCTATTTTTTCTCTCTACCATGACAGTTCAAGTCATTGGCCTGTATAGCTGTTATGCCCAGCTGGGACAGGCCCATTAAATAAATGGGATTTATCTCTTTGTTGATTCACCATTCTTCATTTGATCTATTCTGTTGTTGTTTGTGATGTGTGCCTTCAAGTCATTTCTGACTTGTGGCAACCCTAAAGTGAGCCTATCATGGGGTTTTCTTGGCAAGAGTTGTTCAGAGGAGGTTTGCCTTCCCCTGAGGCTGAGAGCATGTGACTTGCCCCAGGTCACCCAGTGGGTTTTATGGATGAGCTGGGAATTGAACCCTGGTCTTCTCAGTTGTAGTACAATACTCAAACCACTACACCACACTGGCTCTCCTTGATCTATTCTAGTTGGGGCTAAACAATAAGATTCAGCTTGCTGAGTTTAACATTTGGGTCAAGGCTTGCTCGATGAATCCTAACTAGAGTTGTTGTTGTGTGCCTTCAAGTCATTTTTGATTTATGTTGATGCTAGGGTGAACCTATCATGGTTTTTTACTTGGGCTGCATTCCCACTTACAAATAAATCGGTGTGCGATCCGAATTGATGGATCGATTCAACAGTGGAGCGTAGTTCCCACTACATTTGCCCCAATCGCATTTTCTCCCACTAAATTTGCCCCGATTGCATTTTTCCTCTCTAAAATAATCCACTTGTGGTTCCCGTTCATAAATGAATTGATTCAAAATGATTTGGTTCCAGACAGCTGAAGGGGAAATTTTAATTGATTCCAATCTGCATGTGGTTCACGTTTGTGCAGATTCAATTTATCGAAAAAGAAAAGGAAAAAATCAGTGTCAAAAAGACGCGGATTAAATGGGTCTAGTGCATGGGCCCCCTCTCAGAATCGCTTTAATGATTCGGATTAAGTGAGAACCAGAGTCATTTGAACTAGTTCAAACCGATTTACAATCCGATTTAAAAGGCAGTGGGAATGAGGCCTTGGAAAGATTTATTCAGAGGAGGTTTGCCGTTACCTTTTTCTGGGGCTGAGAGAGAATGTCTTACCCAAAGTCAACTATGGGCTTTCAGGGCTGAGAGGGGATTTGGACCCTGGTTTTGTAGAGTCTTAGTCCAATGTTCAAACTGCTGCACCACATTGGCACTTCGACTACCATTATTACAAAATGTAATACTGTGAGACCCAGACCATGTCAGGAGAAACAGGCTTCACCCTCTTAACTGTCAGTAGATGTAGTGTTGCTCTATTGAAAAATGGAGGAGGCTCCTGTACTTTAATGCTTGTGTACAAGAGGGAATTTCAGCAGGTGTGTTTGACATGCAGCCTGGCAACAAACAACATCTGCTGAAATTCCCTCTTCTACACAGCCCTTAAAGGTCCAGGAGCCCTCTCTAGTTTTCACTCTGGCAACCTTCCGTGGATAGCTAGCTGCCAATGAAGCATTTTCCTTTACAAATGGGAGAAAGGAACACTTTGAACAGGTGGATTGGAAAATAAAAATGGCTTGGAGCAAACTTCCTCTCTCCTCCTCCTCCCCCTCCTTGCAATAATAAACATAAAAATGTAAAGCTAACATTTCTTAAATTTTTCTTTAATCATGATCCAACTAAACTTGACATTTAAGGAGGATGCTTAATCATTACGGATTAGCTCTTATCTCTTGCTAGCAAGCAGGTTTCTCGTCTTATACACTGGGTGATTTATTACATCAAGAAACTTAGAAACCGCCAAAGCTCCCCTCTGGTGGAGAGACGTGTCATGCGTTATATCAAACCATGCTGGCAGGTTTTCCACACTGTTGATTGAACAAACAGCAAACCGTACACAGCGGTCTAAACAATTACAACACCAATAATAATAATAATAATAATAATAATAGAAGAAGAAGAAGAAGAAGAAATTATAGATATAGATATATATATAAAAAGGAAAACATTTATCCAGGACCCTTTTTCAGTTGTAACTGAGCTAAAAGAAAAAAACTACCCCCCCTAAAAACTAAAAATTGCCTCTTACTTTTTAAAATCAGGGATGCTCTCCCTGTTCTCCCCACTTCCCAAAAAACGACAAGTTTGTTAAGAGTTCTTGTGCTACAAAACCTTACAATTATGAATTTTGATAAGGAAAGTCAGAAGTCAGAGGGTTTTTGCTTTCTAGCTTGCTTTGGAATATAACTATTTTCTTTTGTAAAACAACTGTCATTAACTCTTTGAATTTTTGGGAGGGACTAGAAATCAATTAAGAACGAAAGAAAGAAAAAATCAATTGAAAAAGGCCCCCGACTATCCATTTAAGAACACTTCATCTCTGAGTGCAAAAATATCAATCACAGATTTCCCCTGTTTGTTTGTTTGTTTGTTTTTTGGCTAGAAATGATGAATACATTTATATTCCCATTTATTTCTTCCTAAAAGAATTAGGTTTTTTCCCCTTCTGTGTGAGATCCTGAGAAGCATAAAACTTAAACGACAAAGAAACCACGGCAAGCACTAAAGAAAAGAAACAAATCATAGTAAAAGAAAGAAAGAAAGAATAAGAATAAAAATAATGAGCACGGCAATAAAAAACTGTGGCAGCACAAAAGTCAAGAAAGGCACATGTGATCATGACTGGCCAATCATCAACTGATACAACATCCAAGAAAAAAATGCTTCAACCACGGCACCTCCACGAAACTTGACGGCATGTCATGCAACCAATCCTTAGCTTTGTTACATGGCGCCATCATGTCACACTTTCAACTTCGAGTTGATTTGAACTTACGGACTGGGGAACTGTATTCTCCACTTTCCTGTCATTACGTGAACTTTTTTCCTAGCTCAGCGCGAGACTGTGGTGGATTTGACTGGCTCTTGGTTGGTTTGGTTGGAATTTGATTGAATGACAAAAGAAGAAAAGATTTTATATATATATATATATATATTTATATATAGTTTGGAAAAAAGGGGGGAGGAAGGTGGGAAGGAAGAGAGAGAGAGAGATTAAAACTAAATGAAGCAAAAATAATATTGAAAAAGGAAATTAATAAAAAATAAATAGGCACCCAATGGAGGATCGATCCAAAAAGCTCTAATGAACAGACAGTTGGACGAGGAGAAAAGAAAAGGAAACAGGAATCAGAAATGAAAATTATATTATTAATAAATAATAATAATAACAACAATAACAACAAGAAAGGGATGGAGGAAGCCTAGCGGAAAGACACCGACATATACACACAGTTCATGTGGACACATAATAAACAGTGACCATTAACAGAACAATATGTCGTGGCAGCTGATAGAAGCATGCGTTGGATGGATGACCAGCAGACCCCAATAAATTGGTTTGCAAAGTCTGGTAAATATATCGGCTGCCAAGCATCCCTTTGGAGTTTTAAAACAAACCTTTCCCAGCCATTTTCACATTTGCAGTCTGGAACTGGATGGGATATTTCTATTTAAAGATGTGAGTCAGGCCCCAAATCTAACAGTCTGTAATTCTCAGAACGTGCTTAGACCTGAAATCTCTTTCATCCACAGGTTTGTAGAATTGAAACAAGGACAAAAGGTATGGCCTGGATCCTATTGTTAGTCACTGCCAGAGTAGTTACATTGAATCTGTGGGATTGCTCTGCATCTTCACTCCTCACTCAAGCATTGGTCCAGTAGGTCTACTCTAGTTGGGACAAGCAATATGATTCAGGAGGACTGAGATGTGCCTACCTGCAATACATTGTATGGGGAAAAGTTGCACAAATTCAAGCCCTTGCTTGAAAGGGCTTTTGGAGTAGTACTCCAAAAAGGAGTACTACTGTTAGGTTGGAGGTAATATTAGCTCAGCATCATTTCAAGAAGCTCCTTCAAATCTAGAACTTCATTTCTCCTTCTCTTCTCTATCTGAGCTCATTCTCTTTGGATTCTCTTCTTGAGATCCTGTCATTTGGGTGGGATGCTCTCTGAACCACATTTCCCCGTTTCTATAAGACTCCTCCGAAAAGAAATATGCTGGATTTGCTGGTCATGTGATTTCTCTACATGCTATCCCCGTTTTCTAGTATTTATGCATCCCAAAACCTGAAACCAAGAAAAGATAGCAACAATAATAACTACCAAAAACTCTGTATTCATGGACTATGGGAAGCCCATACTTGACTATGAGAAGATCATTTTGACTCAACCCAAAGACAATTTTCCTCAATTATCATGTGTAGCAGTCTAAATTCAGAAGATGGTTCAGCAGGTATCAATACTTTGAAAAGTTCTTCTACGTTGGAAATTAAGAGAGAGGGATTTGTGAAATTATGGAACAGTCAACCTGGGTGTTTTCATTACCATGCTACATTGTATAAAAACATAACCTTGTGCTGATTTTGAATGTTCCTCTTACCCCCGGCCATGGTCCACCATGAAAGTGTGATGTAGTTGTGTTAAGGATGAAAAACAAATACAGTTTTACAATTCCTCAGTTCTAAGACTTAAGCTTAATAACTGAACCATGTATTCTCTGCATCCACAAAGCAAAATAAATGTTTTAAATGTTAGGGTCACTTCACACAAGACAATTTTCTCTACCAGGATCATATCCATGTTGGATAAGCATCCCAAAGGATGTTAGCCTGGCTTAATAAAAATATTAGAGCTGTAGATTCTCATTGCTAACCAATTTAATGCATAAGTGATAGTAAGTATTGAATAAATATTCATGGACTAGAGCCAGCATTTTCAGATGCATGGAGTGGCCTAGAAAGTAGATAGGAATGCTCTTGAGTCACGCATAAAAACACACCTACCAACAGAAATTCAGGAGGCAACCAAAATAGGTCTCCCCCATTTCCACTGCTGAAATAGTTCAGCGTACACAAAATTATAACCGGGTAGCTCCAAAGATAAGATTAATCCGAGAGGTACACTTAGGGCCCATTCACACTACCTTTTAAACCGGTTTTGAAACCGATTCTTCCATGTGAAATTCATATTGGGCCCGATTCTGTCACAATCCATGTCAAGGCTTGCACAAGGAAATGCCTCTTAGCGCGGGGTATCCAGAACCGGGCTAAAATCTGTCTTTTCTGAAAAGACCCGGGTTCCGCAAAATATGAACTTGCCCCCGATCATGATCGGGGCAAATTCAGGGAGGAATTAAGGTCAGAAGGCGGGTAGAGGTCAGAGCATTCCCTCCCCTCATTGGAGGGGAGGGGGAGGAGGAAAGAGCCAAAGGAAAAAGGGGAATCTGGAGGGAAAGGATGACAGGAGGCAAAAAGGGGGTGACTGACGGGGTCAATTCAATGCAGGTCAGGGGGCCACAGCAAGCTAAGCCTCTGCTCTCCAGGAGGGACCTTTTCCCTTTGATTTTAAAATGGGGCCAAGGGCAGATCTCCTGCACTGACCCAAATGCCCACAACACACACACACACACACACACACACACACACACACACACACACCCCAGAGGTTTTTAAATTTGACAAATGGTGCCTGGTCCTTTAAAAAAAAAGGAGGGGCAGAAAGCACACTTCTGATGCCCCAATGAGTGCTGCAAACGTCACCTATGACCATCGCGGAACTAATTTGATTGACAGCCAGGCACCTTCACCTTAAACCCGATTTCTCCCAAGAGGGCATTTGGATTAAAATGCCCCTGATTGGTAGTCAGCACTTGCTTCTTGAGGGATCCGGGAAGGGAGAGACCGAAGCTTCCCAGTGTCCGGGAAAGCAGCCAAAGGGCTGATAAGGCAGCTAGTTCTCAAACAAACAACCCCCTCCCAGCACAGCAAAGTCAGTGTAAGCTACAGAGTCCTAGAGAGTTGCAGTAGCTTTACCAAAAGGGATTACCAAGAGAATTGTCAGACGGTCTGAGGTTCAGGGTAACAGATAGGCAGGTCGATGAAGCAGTCCAAGGTCAAGGTTTCTGGGTATTCAAGACAAGAAGCCAAGGAGCCAGAGACAGAGTCTTTCCCCTAAAAGAGTCAGATATCCACTGGCAAAGAACCACACATGCTCCAGGTGCTTAAGAAGGCAAGGAGCTGGCCTTCAGCTGTGCCTGATTACGAAGACGCTTCTGATAAAGCCTCCGAGATCTTCGAAGGCCCTCTCTTTCTGTTTGACGCTCCTTGAAGGTAGGCACACTGCCCAGATCCTCCTCCATGTCCACAGCCTCGGCACCAGGCAAACTTGTCTGCTGAACCTCTGGAGGGGCCATAGACTCTGCTCCAGCAGAACTAGGGCCAGCCTCTGGCTCCTCCATTACAGGTTCAAGCCCCTGGGGCTCTGGCTCCTCCATTATAGGTTCAGATCCCAGAGGCTCTAGCTCATCCTCTGAGTCCTCCAAGACATCTTCCAGGCTGGGCATGACACCCAGTTCCTTCCAGCGCAAAGGTGCCAGTGAGAATGGCCCCAAAGAGAAGTGCTCACACTTCTAATATTATACGTAATTTAAATTTTCTTTTCTTTTCTTTCTATCCCTCCCTTCTCTTCCCTCAACATGGGATTGAAGGCAGCTTGGACCATTTAAAAAACACAATACAACTTAAAAACAACAACACCTATTAATGCAAAAATTAAAACACAATTAAACCAGAATTCTATTTTAAAAACACAAATTAAAAGCAGTTCTAGAAACATCTTTAAAATGAAATAAAACAGAAACACAACACCCCCATTAAAAGCTCCCACAAAAAGCTCTTTTCCTGCTGGTGAAAAGTTAGGGAAGGGGCCAAGCAGAACTCCTGAGGAAGTTCCACAACTTGGGAGCAACTACCAAGAAGTCTCTCTCTCATCTCCTCACCAAACATGCTGCTGCTGGTGATAGGGACAAAGACAAGGCCCTTCCCTGCAGACCTTAAAGCTCAAAGTGGCTCATATATGTTTATATTAATTTAACATGAGCATCAGCCATTGAGATGACAGAAAAGATTGGGGGACTGATGGCTGGAAGAGATGAGGAAGGTCTTGGAAGAAGAACAGGGAAATGGAAAGAAGCCCTTGGGGAAAGTTCCTTTGGCAGGTCTACAAGAGAAGACTCCATTAGCATTAGCAAAAGGATCTGTCCATCTGGAACCTGATCCCAAAACTGAAGAAGGGCTTATATTTTGTTCGAAAAGGTTGGGATTACTCTCAGTTCATACATTCATAGAATCATAGAGTTGGAAGAGACCACAGGGCCATCCAGTCCAACCCCAGTCTACCATGCAGGAACTCACAATCAGAACACTCCCAACAGATGGCCTTCCAGCCTCCATTTTAAAACCTCCAAAGGAGACCACATCACTCTCTGAGGGATCCACTGTCGAGCAGCCCTTACTGTCAAGAAGTTCTTCCTAATGTTGAGGTGGAAACTCTTTTCCTGTAGCTTGCATCCATTGCTCCGGGTCTTAGTCTCTGAAGCAGCAGAAAACAAGCTTGCTCCCACCTCAATATGACATCCTTTCAAATAATTAAACAGGACTATCATATCACCTCTTAACCATCTCTTCTCCAGGCTAAACATCCCCAGCTCCCTAAGGCGTTCCTCATAGGTCATGGTTTCCAGACCCTTCACCATTTTAGTTGCCCTCCTCTGGACATGCTCCGGCTTACTCATTACCTTTCACATTTTGAAAGAAAACGTGTAAGCCATTCTACTTCAGTTTCTCCAGTTTCTACTAGAATTTTCTGCACTAGGTTATTGAATACACTAGGAACATTCTCTGAGTTCTCTGAGTTTCCTTTGTCTGAAGCCACATCCCCCTACTTCTTCAGCTGTTAGTGTCCTGAATAAGAATGAGACAGTCTCTGAGCTAATCTGTATGCAGGACTGCACACGTTTACTAGATAGTAAAACAGAAAAGGATATTGAAATAGCATGCCATGCATTTATGGTAGCATGTAGTTCAGCCTTCAGCTATCTTTTTTCTTCTCCCATCAAACAGTTGTTTGGGAAGAAGAATATGCAGCAACTCCTGTTTGCTGGATCATGTTCCTTGTAATATCAGTGCAGAAGAGCTTTCCTTATCTGCTTCAAAGGAGGAGTGTGAGGAAGAGAGAGAAAACTGACTGGTGGTACATTGGTGGAAGTACTAGTCTCTGTGGGAATCATAGATTCACAGGGTTGGAAGAAACCACCAGGACCATCCAGTCCAACTCTACACACAATCAAAGCACACCCAAAATATGGTCATCCAGCCTCTGTTTAAAAACCTCCAAAGGAGGAGACTCCACCACACTCTGAGGCAGCGTCTTCTGTTGTCAAACAGTTCTTACCATTAGGAGGTTATTCATAATGTTTAAGTGGAATCTCTTTTCTGTTATTTGAATGCACTGGTCGTGTCCTAGACTCAAGAACAGCAGAAAACAAGCTTGCTTCATCCTCAGTATGATATCCCAGCAGTTGCTACCATTCCTTTTAGAGCCTTCACTCCATGTAGTTGTTCCACATTTCACCTGGTTCCAAGATGTCACAACTGGTTCTAAAATTCTCCTCCTACTTTCTCCCTTTGTCCTCAGCTTATTTCAACTGTTTCAAGTTGAGTTCACAGCGCAAAAGGAGTTTGCACTCTATTCAACACAACCAAAGGCCAACTGCTGCAGAGTATCCTGGTTTGTGTTGCTGTTGTTGTTGTGTGCCTTCAAGTCATTTCCAACTTATGGTGACCCTTAGGTGAATCTATCATGTGTTTTTCTTGGCAAGATTTGTTCAGACAAGGTTTGCCATTGCCTTTCCCCGAGGGTGAGAGCATGTAATGCTTAAGGTCACCCAGTGGGTTTCATGGCCAAGCTGGGAATTGAACCCTGAGTCTCTAGCATTGTAATTCAGCACTCAAACCACTACATGACACTTAATAACCTTTGCCCACCATGACCACACTCTGATGTTGCTTTGCCACTTGTGTCTCAGTTTTCATTTGTGAAATATTGGTGGGGATGCTACTCCTTAGTGGTTCACCTCCCATAATGTTCCAGTGCTTCATTTTCCTCCATATGCATTCATAGGCTATCACATTGTCTATATTAAGATCTGAGAGTGCGCTCTGCCATTTGAGATTAAACATTTAATTTTTCCATGAGAGTGAACTTTCATTTTGGCAGTTATGTACTGTATTGGTTATAGGAGAAAATTCCACCCAGAAGCCTTAAGGATGTGTTATCAGTAATGACTCAAACACCCGTACATCTTGCATACTCAAATGCCCAGCAGGCCTTTTGCGGGCACCAATTTCTGTGGGTTCAGACTCATCTTCAATTACCTCTCTTTCTCCTCCTCTCAACTGAAGTCTTCTGGAAACCAAGACCATCCCCCATAGCTCACAGCCAAGCCTGGCTTTGCGGAAACAAGCTAACTCTAATCTTTCAACACTCAATTAGCACGTTGGATATTTTATTATTATTTTTTGCCTCCAGCTCCAAATTACCTTCAAGGTGTACAGCGCAATTAGCTAAAAATATTTCTTGACTCATTTTTAATTGCACTAAGACTAGGATGCACCTCCAGCTAGGAAGAGTGAGGTGAAAATTGGTGTCCCCATATGTTTAAGATTGATTGAAGCCTGAGATCATTCAATAAGCTTTCATAGACCTATTAATTATTAAACTTTTATTAATTTCTTTTTACACTTTTTTTCTTCAAAATGCAAAGCTCCAGTTTGTGTTACGTCCCTGAAATTCAATAACTGCATCAGTGATATCAGGTTTTGTCAGCTAGAAATAAAATCCGAGTATGACATGTCAAATTAAATGGGGCCCAACTTTAATATACGTGAGTTTATTTGCAGGGGAATGAGTACACATATGTGTGTATCTATACCCTACTTTCAATGTGGCCAAATTAAAAAATGTGTAATCTCAGGATGAGGGATTTATGTCACTTTCTAGTCTGGAGATTTTACAGAAATTCTTAACTAGAGTGGAAGAGGCTCAGATTTACCAAGCCCAAGGAAAACAACATTTACATGAAAAAATAGATCTAATTTGCAGTTAAAGCTGTGTTATTCTGTTCTTGTTCAAAGAAAAACAGACACTCAGAAATCATCGTGATAATAGCAAGAATTCCTCTGCTTTTTACATAGCCTGTACAAGATGCATCTCCTGAGTGGCGGTGTATGTGGGAGAGCACAGATAGGATGAAGCATGTTTTGTACACACTCATTGTTGTTGTTGTTGTTGTTGTTGTGTGCCTTCAAGTCATTTCTGATCTATGGCAACCCTAAGGTGAACCTATCACAGGGTTTTCTTGGCAAGTTTCTTCGGGGGGGGGGGGGTGCCATTGTCATCCTTTGAGGCTAGAGAGTATCACTTGCCCAGGGTCACCCAATGGGTCTCATGGTGAGGCTGAGATTTGAACCCTGGTCTCTTGAGCCATAGTCCAACACTCAAACCACTACACCATGCTTCTTTTTACAGAGGAGAGGAGCACAGCGCTTCAAACCCACCTTTGTGCCCCCTTAAACCCTCTGACAGTCCCTCAAAGTTCCTCAATCTCCTTTTTTAAAAAATAATAGTAACAATCAGTATAACATGCCCTCCAACATTTTACAGATGAAAACTGAGACTTATGCAGCCAAACAACATCAATATGGTCAAAATAGCTATTAAAAGCTTTAATGGGCAAGAATACACAAGCTAGGACAGATTGCAATACAGTAGTTTGCTTTTGCCTGAGCCTACTGGGAAGGGGAAGATCCTATCCTCTCCTCTCTGCTGAGTGAATGGAGTGCAGACTACTTCTGCTGGAACTGAACTCTGTTAGCAGCAATTGAAGTAAAGCTGAAGACGAAGGAGGAAAGTGAGAGGAAGAGTTTAAAAGCAGCTGAAAAAGTGGGGTAACAGAGGATTAATCAGGATTACTCTAGCCAAACTGTGACTGTTGGAGAGCATGGTATAGTTTTTGGGTGAATCTTGCCCACAAACTATGTAGGTGCCTGGAAATGACACAGAAAGCTCCCCGCTTGCACAAAAATACCAAAGTCTTTTCGAAGCGCTGCAGATGTAGGTGCCTGGAATATGATAGCTGGAGTCCTCTCCCAGTTGTGAGGTGCATTGACACAAGCAATTGTGCAAGACCCTGAGAGGTCTCCCCAAGATGTACCTCATGACTGGGAGAGCCATGCAATCCTCATTTTCTGGTGACCCAATCTACATTGCCTTGGGAATCCTTTGGTTTGGGCACTGCGTGGCTCAAAAGGAAGATTTTTGGGGTTGCAGTACCTTCATAGTTATGTCTCAACCTTAATCTTAACCTTAACTTAAAGAGATCTTGTAGCACTTTTGAAACTAACTGGAAAAATAGAAGTTGGCAGCATGAGCTTCTGTAGACTTAAGTCTACTTCCTCAGATGCATTAAGTCTATGAAAGCTTATGCTGTCAACTTCTTTTTTTCACTTAGTCTCAAAGATGCTACAAGATCTCTTTACATGCTGATCTTACAGACTAATATGGCTATATCTTTGAACTTAACCTTAAATATTAAGCATTGCCTTGATGTAGGCAATACTTCGACCATCTCTGAAAAAAGCTATTGCCCTTCTTTGTCTTCGCTCCTCATATGCCATTCCTCTATCAGATAAAGAAGGCTTGCTAGTAGTGGATGGAAGTGACCCGATGCCTGACATCTCTCTCAAAATGGTGAGAAGAAGCAACATAATGTTTGCCGTCCCTCCGTTTTGAAAGGGATTTCAGACTTGCTGCAAACTAGTGACATTTTGCAAGGGCCTGCAGAGGAAAACAGAGATATTTGGACATTCTGTGGAGATGCATGGCTCGTGAGGGGAAGCTTGGAAGGAAGATGGCTCTCCTTTGTGGGTGTCCAACCCTAGTTTGGAAATATTTGCAGGTGTTGTATAACATTATATTATGCAGTATGGTTGGTGAGAATATCTAATGAGCGAACCACTTCCATAAAGTTTGGTGATATGGTGATACACATGGATGTTCACCACCTATTGTCTAGTATTCAAATTGGATGTGTGAGCAAGTTACCCTAGTTCCTACATCACAGAAAGAGCATAGTGTAACTCGTCTTGTGTAATATTCTCCCATCTCATGTGTTCAGCTGCATATCACTGAGTCCTGGATTGGTTATGGGAGTGTCAACAGGCCCTTTGGTAGCATAGACTAAATATTTTCCTAAACATATGTCATCCCACAAATCATTATAAATAACCACACATCACAGTTCTCCTAGATGAAGACTTTCATAGTTTCCCATTTTTGGCACACAGCTAGTGAAGATGAAGGAGCCAGTTGCTCCAGTTCATAGCTCAGGGCCAGCAGGCAATATAAAAGAGTTCCTCTTTAGTGGGCAAGATTCCACCCAGGTGTGCAATTGCAGATGTTCATCACTGAACTTGGAGGCTTACATGCCCTCAGTGGTACAGAGTGCCTTTTCTCTGCAGCTTCTTCCTGGACAGAGACAGCCTGGCCTCTGTTCCCATGCTTTGAACATTTCCAGGTTAGATGAAGGCTATTTGCTGTATGTGAACAGCCTTTGAAGAGCATCCAGAAGCTTCGATTAGTTCAGCATGCAGATGCTAGACTTCTAACAGGAGTCGGGAGGTGGGAATATATCACAGCTGTCGGAGACAACTTCACTGGCCCTCTCTTTTTTTCTTCTGTGCTCAGTTCAAAATGCTGAAACGTGTGTTAAAAAAACAACACAAACCACACCATGGCTTGGGAGCTACTTATCTGTCGGACCACCTTCCCATGTATCAGTCTAGCCATGCACTGAAATCTATATTGGAGGCTCTTCTCAGATGCCTCTTGGTTCCAGAAACTAATAGTAACAGGAATGCAAGACTTGGGTTCAGCGGTTGTTCCCTGTCTGGAGAATTTCTTCCAAAAGGGTGTCTACTATGCAATAAGTTGTGTAAGAGAAAGGGACAGAACCCTAGAATCCTAGAAGTGGAAAGTGCCATATAATCCAAAGAAGCTTTAAAACTATTAGAGCTACAGAATAGTGCTGTTGGCACTTATTATCACATGATGTCAACTCCATCTGGCTGCAGTTTTACTCTGAGTGTCCCTTTTCACTGTTTGGGACAAACCATCAGTAAGTTCCCAATTCTGCCTCTATCCCATTAGTGTTCAGGTACAAAATGTCACTTCCTCAGCAGTTCTGAAATTGCGCAGTCAGTGTCTACTGCTCTCTCCCTGTATTCCCCCTCGCCTTGTTATTCCCAAGTAGGCTGATTTCTTTTATTTTTTCACTTGTTTCTTTTCTTTTTAAAAATATTTTTATTATTTCATAATAAAAATAAAACATACAGTTTCATCCAGTTATTTTCAATAAAATGATTACACACACACACACACACACACACACACACACAATTCCAGTATGAATTCTCATTGAGTACTGACTTCCTCAGTTCCTCCAACAACAAGCCTCATATCATCTCATTATCTCCATGACATTTTTTTCATAGAATCATAGAATCACAGAATCATAGAGTTAGAAGAGACAAACAATTTTTAATATAGTTTTCATAAAGCTTATTCAAAATCTTATGACTGCCACTAGGCCCTTCCTTGGTGGTATCGGCAGTGAGGAGGCACAGAGCGCAGCAGCACCATAGGCCTTCAAGGCCTTCGGCACTGCCACCTGGCCTCCTTGCCGCCATGGCGTCCTAACTGCTGCCGCAGAAGGCCTGGGTTGCGGTGCTGGAGACCTCTTGGCCTCCAACACCGATATATGGCCCTTCCGCGGCAGCGGAGGCGTCAAGGAGGCTGAGCGCCGGTGCTGGAGGCCTTGAAGGCCTCTGGCATGGCTACTTGGTCTCCTCGCCACCACTGCGGGAAAAGCCTGGTGGCAGTGGTGTTGGGGTCCAAGGGGCCCCCACACTGCTATCCAGCCTTTCTGCGGTGGCAGCGAAGAGGCCGCGGCTTGGCCTCCACCACTGCCACCCGGCTTTTCCCATGGCAGTGGCAGAGGTGAGGAGGCCGAGCAGCCGCACCGGAGGCCTTCAAGGCCTCCAGCACTGGCACTCAGCCTTTTCCATGGCGACGGTGGCAAGAAAGGTAAGTCAGTCGGGAGGGAAAGAAGGGAGGGAGGGAAGGGAGGAGAGGAGGGGAGGGGAGGCAAGGGACTTATGTCCCCAATGGTGGCACGCCACCATTGGGGACTATGAGACTTGAGCATACACGGTATCCACGGGGGGGGGGGGGGGTCCGGAACGGATCCTCCGTGTATACCAAGGGCCAACTGTAACTGTAGTTTAGATCATGTTTTTAACTCTTTTTAAATTTCCTTCCATTTGATTTTATAGTTATTATGCTTGGTACCAAGTTCGATTGATACACCAACTGCGTCCCTACCTGGCCCAGGGGGACCTTGAAACAGTGGTACATGCGCTAATAATTTCTCGTTTAGATTTCTGCAATGCGCTTTACATGGGGCTAACTTTGTATCAAACCCAGAAGCTTCAACTGATTCCAAACGCTCCAGCCAGACTGAGCACTAAAACATCTAGATCGGAACACATTACACCGATATTAAAATCTTTACACTGGCTACCGATTAGCTTTCGGGCCCAATACAAAGTGTTGGTTATTACCTTTAAAGCCCTACATGGCTCAGGCCTCAGCTGAAGGAATGCCTCTCCCTACACAATCTGCCCCGCACACTCAGAACATCTGAAAGGATATTATTAGAGTACCCCAAAATCAGATTGAAATCGACCTATGACAGGACATTTACTGCTGCTGCCCCCAGTCTTTGGAACCGCCTGCCAGAAGAGATCCGTCGTATCAACACCTTAGATGCTTTCAAGAAAGCACTTAAGACAGATCTCTTCCAGCGGGCCTATCCATTTGATCCATCATAACTGAACCAGGGTAACACCCTATCTTCCATTAATCATATATAGGCATGGATTTGTATTAATTTATGGAATTTGCTTTGTTAACTAATTCATGTAATTCTGGATAACTTTGTGCTTGCTGTAATGGTGATTTTATCTGATGTACTCCCGCCTTGATCCATGGGGAGAGGCGGGAAATATAAATAAAGATTTTATTTATTATTATTATCATCAAAGAGATCCATGTTTTTATTTGTCAACAAGATTCCTAAGTACTTAACTTTCTTTTTAACCTGACATTGAGTTATGCTTTAAATAATTTATTCTTCTTTTTTTAATAAGTTTTTTTGTTAACAATGCTATCTTGAACTGGTAATTTTAAAACCCGAAACTTTTTCAAAATCATCTATAATATTAAACAACTTTTCTATTTGATTAATTGGTTCTTCTAATTTTTAAAAAAATTATTATGATTTTTCATTGGTGCCTTCAATGTTCCCCTTATTTCATGAAGGGCTAGGCTATACATAAGTGTACTATGTGCATTGCTGAAGATTTTTACACATTCGCTTTGACGAGAAGCAGAGAGTTGGTCACATGTGCAATAATGCACATTTCTGAAGATTTCTGTGGATACTCCAGTAAAAAGCATGGAACATTTTCTGCGAAGTTTAAGGAGTCCCCCCTGCCCCCGAAACCCAAACTCTTGTGAATCATGTGTGGTTGGATCACATTCAGTTCGACTGGAAAGAGGAGTATTTTGATTGCGTAGACTAGCCCTAGGATTTCAGGAGCAGTTAGTGTGCACTCTCCTTATCACAATGGGACAATAAGTGGGTACACTGGCAGATAACACAATCCAATGCACAACATCAGTATTCAGAAGAAAGGCAGAGTTCCACAACCACCACTTAATTACATTTGTGCAAATTTATGCTACGGAAGCATGATATGGGATCTCAGCCACAATCAGTGGATGTGCAGAAATGCACAAGGCATGATTGTAGCCATGAAGAAAACTCAGGGAAGGGATTAAAGAGGGAGGATGAAAGGGATGTATGTATTTATACCCCATTGTTCAGCCCAAAAGCCACCCATGGTGGGTTGCAAATGCTTAATAGTTGTTGTGTGCCTTCAAGTCATTTCTGACTTACGGCGACCCTAAGCTAACCCTATCATAAGATTTTCTTGGCACATTTCTTCAGAAGGAGTTTGCCACTGCCATCTTCTGAGGCTGAGAGTGTGTGATTTGCCCAAGGTCACCCAGTGGGTTTTCATGTCCAAGATGGAATTTGAACCTTGGTCTGCAGAGTTGTGTTCCAAAGCTCAAACCATTACACCATGCTGGCTCCTTGGTTAGTAATTTAATCATAGTTTAATAGTTTATTAGATTAACTGATTGATAGTTTCCTGCCCTAAGGTTTGCAATCTAAATAAGACAGGAAACATTAGGAAAAGGGCATGGCAATAAGGGAGTGGATTAAGTCTAGCAGATTAATAAATTTATCACATGGGACTTAGAGAACGGAGTGGAACAGAAGGGAATGGAACAGAATGCAATGGAATGCAAAGGAAAGGGGGAGGGAAGTATGTCATCACACAGCAGAACGCCGCTGATGCTGCCCAATCCATTCCCCAACTGTTCCACAGCAGCTGATTCTGAAGAACGATTCTGAACAGTTCTTCAAAATTGGCTACTGTAGAATGGCTGGGGAACAGATTGGGGACTCCCGGCAGTATTGGCGGTGTTCTCTCGTGTGATAACATATGTTTTTCCCCCTTACCATTCCGCTCTGTTCTCCAAGCCCTGTGCAATAAACTTATAAGTCTGGCTGCTCTTCTCTCCGTCAGAGGCCAGAGGAGGTGGAAAACTACTTCTGGAATATTGCTTTTCTTTCTCCAAAATGCAAGGATGAACTCCTTGCCTGTGACTGGTTCAAGCTGCTTGGTTACAACTCAAAGTTAACAGGAACATGAAACAAATCACTGGTAAATGAGGATGAAAAAAACATCCTGTTGGCATATAATGGAGATGCTTCCCATGTATGTTCCTGTAGAATTCTTCCTTCACATTTTTTGTGGGGTATGCAGCACAGCTGCCTACTAATATCACAAAATGTATGGATGGCAGCTGCTTTAAAAGTGCTCCACTTTGGTGGCCATGATCTCCTAGCAACCACCCAATACATCTTTGGGAATGTTTGCCTTTCCTTTCTTGAGGATTGCAGCCTGAACTCATTTGCTTCTTCTTAGAGCAACAATTTTCTTCTCTTTCTAAACAGGAATTTTTGTCATTCTGATACAGGCGCGATTGAGAAAAACTGTTCACTTCCTCATGCTCTCCCCTCCCAAGCCTTGTGACAGATTTTGAGAAACGAGGACATTGTCTGTGGTGCGGGCCTCTTCTTTGATGGATTCCACCTCAGCCAAACGAAATTAAGATTTCAGCAAACAAGCCCCACTGCTGCAGAGCCGGCAGAACAAATGACGGCTGATAATTGCCAGCTCCTTTTGCTTATTCTTTGCTCTGTTCACTCCATCAGTCTCTCCAGATTATATTTTCAGCTGAGTTTAATGAACATCATTTATTAAACTAACACCAGGGCTCTGCTCTGGCCTCAGACAGATGTGTTCGCTAATATGAATCATTCCTTTAAATTGGATTATTCTGATTGGGAACAGATCCCTGCCACTCCATGGAACGCAAACAAATGGGGACTGATTCGCCTCCGGTCGTGACAATAATCAGGTTGCACTCATTAAAAGCCCATCCTGGTGCCATCCGCATCTGGGACTGGAAGGGCAAGTGTGATTACCATTTCCTGCTGATACCCCAGATACAAAATGCAATCGACATAGCAAATTCATTTTTAACCCATTTCTGAGACAGAGGGGTAAAACAGTGATGCTCAACTCAAGGACATGCATCATGACTTTTAGATGCATCACCAATGGGCAAAGTCAATCCATTACATCTCCTGCTTTGTCACCACAAATAGTGCCTATTCTAATTGGTAACAGGGCAACAAATGTATTTTGTGTTCTAGCAGGTTGACTCCAAAGAAAACTGGTGATGCTGATGAGCAGCATTAAATGGCTGTGCAGACTGGTAAGAAAAGCTGGCCTGGGGGTGGAGTCGGGGAATAGTGTCCATATGACTCATGCCCCAGCTCTGCCCCCAGGGCAGTGGGACGCCATGTGCTGCACTACACGCCGTGTGGTGTCTCAGCGCTCCTCTGGCACTGTGTCCATATGAGGCAGTGCCGAAGAAGCACTGTAAAGTCACAGCACCACTATTGTGCCCTGCAAAAGCCAGACCATGGTCCTGATCTGGCTGTTAAAGGGGAGGCCTGCATAGCCCCTAAGTTATCCATGCAGATTTACTGATCTGCTTGTTTCTATACTGCAGTGACATCCACAGAAGTTGCTCACAGGAAACCCACCTAAACAATGGAAAGAACTGTAAGAATTGTTCTGTGGTGAAAAAGTGAGCCTAGAAGGGTGTTGGACCCTCCTGCTTTGGAGGTCTTTAAAAGGAGAGGCTGGGTGGCCATATTTCAGGGATGCTTTAACTGTGTATAATATGATAGCCTTATCTGTAGGACTGGTACTTGTGGTTTCATTTACCCATGTCTGAAAAAATATGTTCCCTCTAGGCATTTTCTCAGTCCTCTAGCACAATTCAATGGTATGCCTATGGCAAAAGGTGACCACAGAGACATGCAGAAGGAACCAGAAATGCTTAGAGAGGTGTTCTCTCTAGGAATCTCTAGATTCTCCTGCACAACTCTATCACCAATATCTTCCAGAAGTCATTAATTCCAATTGGGTTTGCTATTATCCATGGTTTTGCTTTTCCATGGTAAGTCCAGGAATGTATCCCCTGAAAATACAGGGGTTGCACTGTATTCCCAAATGGAAGGGGGATGGACTAAATGACTTGTAGTCTGTTCCAACTTTATGATTCTATCATTCTGTGAAAAGGTTGTCTGTGGGCCATCCCAGCTGGAATATGGAAGTTTAAATGCGCACCCACATGACAAATCTCAGGAAAGGACTGAGGTATTTGGAACAGAGTAAGTAGAAAAGGGAGGAGACCAAGGAAAATGCCAGGAGATATTAGTGGAAAAGATACTGGAGCAGAATTACATCCTCAGTTGGGCTTTTGTGCCTGTTGCCAAAGTTGTCAGCTGGCATTATGTACTGTACTGTAGTTATGGATCTGTAACCAAGGGTGCATCTACACCTTAGAAATAATGCAGTATGATACCCCTTTAAGTGTCATAGCATCATCCTGTGGAATCCTGGCATTTTTAGTTTTATGAGGTCTTTAGCCTTCCTTGCCAAAGAGTGCTGATGCCTCACAATACTACAAATCCCAGGACCCTGTGGGATGGGCCTTGGCAGTTATTTCTACAGTGTAGATGCATCCCTAGAGTTGTAGACCTGTTACTCCTTCAGATTCAGTAACACTATGTATACAGGATTGTGACGCTATTGCCAAGACTGTAAATGCCCTTCCCAGCCCACTTTAACACCCAGCAGCCGCATCAAGTAAAGGAGGTCTGTTTAGCTTCCTGTCAGGGCATAAGGATAATCATGTTTCCATTTCCCTCCCATCACTGGAGGCTGTGAGAATCAGAAGCAAGATCCCTGCGAGAATTCCTCATGCCAGCCTCACTCAGTGGTGGAAAGAGGCTGGAAGTGTCATCTTCCATATACCCTGCTCAGCAGCTGAACAGACCTCCTTCATTCAGTGAGGCTGCTGGCTGTTTCGGTGGGCTAGAAGAGTTATCCAGGAGACTTTATTTAATTACACATTTGTAATTAAGTAGCTGATGTAGGATACCAATGCTCATGTTGCATCAAGGGTGTAATGAGACAATGCGGGGGTGGGAGGGAGAGAAGGGGTTTTGTAATGGTCAGCATAAAAGAGGTTTCAGCGGAAAACCATTTCCATAGGTAATGACTACAATAATCCTCAACTCATGCATTTTAAATTAGAAAATATGTTGTGAAGCTTCCAAAGAAGCAAGTCAATTTAAAAAAACAATATTTTCCGCATGCAAAATAGTTGTGAAAACTAAATAACGGTGACTAGGAAGTAAATACAATATTGTGCAATCCATCCTACTCTAATTATGCAGACTGTTAATAAAGTCTAGTGCGCTGGGATTTCCTCCCCCGGCCCCCAACCCAGCAAACCTATGGAGAAACTGTCTACTTGAAATTCCTTCAAATGTGTTAACTTTCGAAAGCCAAGTTTGCTTTATTCTGATGAATCATCGAAGGCCTGTCAGCACAAGGGTCAAAGTTGAGAATGAATTTTCACACGTAGCTGTAGATGCACCAAAAGTGAGTCCTGCAGCATACAAAGTGTGCATGCATGGAAAGGCTTCCTTACAAATGTACAATGTTTTAATAAGTTCAAGTAGCATTAGGGTTAGGGACAGGGACCCATTTGTTTGTCTTTTTTGGCTGTCCATGGTATCCTCAGCACTCTTCTCTAGCACCACATCTCAAATGAGTTGATACTCTTCCTGTCCACTTTCTTCGCTGCCCAGTTTTTGCATCCATACATGGTGACGGGGAATACAATGGCTTAGACACTAACTTTAGTGTTCATTTGTATATCTTTACTCTTTAGAATCTTGTCTAGTTCTTTCATGGCTGTCTTCCCATTCCCAGTCTTCTGATTTCTTGACTTCAGTCTCTGTTCTGATCAATGTTTGATCCTAGGTACAGGAACCATTTTACTATTTCTATTTCCTCATTGTCTTGATATTTCTAAATGCTCACTTGCAGTGCTGGATTTTAGAGCACTGAAAGAAAATTTCATTGGGGGACAGAGCTCTTATTTGGGGGGAGAGGTAATGCCTAGATTTGCCCCCCTCCTGGATCGCTACACCCCTGGGCTGCCTCAAAGCAGACTTGATGATTCTATTTCCTTTGGCACTAGAAAGGCTGGTGGTTATTTGCATCTGTTTCTAATGTTAATAGAAACTTGTAGGTCCCTTGTAAGGTAGAGATCAAAAGTAAATTGAAAATGTGGTGGTTCTTAGCAAAGTCAGAGCTAAATTTCAAATGGAGCTCTTTGTATAGGATCAATAGAAGTGGAATTGGGTGATATTATCTGGCTGCTAGTTTCTTGTGTTTTTCCACTCTTGTAACAAAGCCATAGCAACAGACAACAGAAATTGTGATGTCCCCATATCCAAAGGCTCATGGCTCAGTTCTTCAAGAGATGATCTGATTAATGATGGCTGTCATCTTATACTGATGTATGTAAAAGAACTCACTTTTCTGGTCATTGAAAAGGTTGGAAATCTCTACTGACCATGCAATGACCAACCCGACAACCTACATTATAAGCTGTGACAGCTCCATACGACATGGGCTTTTACTGGATGGTAAAGATTGGGAGCAGGGTGTGTGTTTGCAGAGCAGTGTTCAGTTATGTTCCTATATCTGGACTCACAATTATGACTTCATTCTCCAGGACCTCCAGGGCTACCACTGATAAGTCCTGGAGTATGCCTGTCACCATATGTCTAGATACAGGAACATAGCTGGATGCTTATCTGTGCAGCAGGTTAAATAGAGGCTGGAGGGCCATCTGCCAGGAGTGGCCTGATTATGTTTTCCTACATGGGAGAGGTTTGGATTGGATGGTCCTTAGGGTCTTCTCCAACTCTATGATTCTATGAAAAGGTGGGTAGGAGGAGTGAGAGGGCAACATGTCATAGTTCCTCTGTACAAAGTTTTATGATGCCTCTCCTGATCCAGAATCTCAGCTGTCCCCCCCCCCTAAAAGAATCAAACAAAAACTCAATCTGTTAAAGACAAAAGTTTTTACATTCCTGTGCTTTTGATCAGTGTCACTTTACATGGTGAATGATTTAAATATGTGACCATTGTGTTTGATGTATCCTTGGAAAAATGGCGAAGAAGAGGAAATGAGTTCCAGTATAACTTTGTTGTACATGCATTGCCAAAACTGTAAGGAGATGTACTTGCATTTGTGGAATCCTCTATCTCATGTTTATTACAATTCTTACCAGTTCCCCTGGTGATGTTCCCAACTCTTCCTTCTCCAAAAAGTAAATTACATAGGTGTGGCATTTTTTTTCCTGCACCAATAAGGGTAAACATCAGTAAATGTTACACATTGCTCCACTGAACAGTCCCTTCAGATCCTTTAAAGAACCATTCATAGAATTCAACAGGACCAAAAGCTCATGTTGTTGTGTGCCTTCAAATAATTCCCAACTTAGTGGAGACCCTAAGGTGGACATATCATGGGATTTTCTTGGCAATATTCTTTCAGAGGGGGTTTGCCTTTGTCTTCATCTGAGGTGAGATAACATGACTTCTCCAAGTTTGCTTAGTGCGTTTCAATGGTACTGAGCAGTCATAATCTAGTATTAAAATCACGACACCATGCTGACTCTACCATTACACCATATATCATAAAGCTCATATATGCTATATAAAAAAGGATGTTTATGGCTACAGCTTCACTATGCAATCTTATGGTCATATCTGAATGATCTGTGGTTGAATTGATCTGACATTCATTGAGTCTCAGTAATGTCAGGTTGATACCACTTCAACTACTGTGGTTCCATCTGTGGAAAGGTCCGTAGTCTGGTGCAGAACTCAGAATTCTCTGCTAGAGAACTCTAGTATAGCAGTTCACAGGAGTAGACTAGAGTGCTCTCTGGCATAGTGTTTCTAAGTTTCTCACCAGACTACAAATTGCAGGATTCCACAGAATGGAGCTATCCTAGCTAAAGAATCATCCAAGCCATTGTATTCCCCATCATCATGTATGGATGTCAGAGCTGGACAGTGAAGTAAGCCAAAAGAAAGAAAATAGGAATGAATTTGCAGGACCTAAGCAAAGCCATGAAGGACAGGGGTTCTAGGAGATGTGTCATTCACAGATTCTCCATGAGTTGCAGCCGACATGACGGCAGTTGACAACAGTAGAATGGAGCCATTACAGTTATACCAAAATCTGTAAGTGTGCTAAACATACACACTCCCAGATAGAGTCAGAAGCTTGGACAAGTCCTTTAAAGTTCAGACCACAACTCAGCAAGGATTCACAGCCCCATAAACATGTTTTCTCTTCCTCAAAATCATTCCAGCTTGGGACAGAGGCGATTTGATAATCAGTTGTTTAATCAAAAGTGTATGCTTACCTAGATTACTGTTGCCATTGTTGTTGTTGTTGTTGTTGTTGTCCCTTCGTTTTTGACTTATGGCAACCTTAAGGTGAACCTATCATTGGATTTTCTGTAGCTGAAAGTATGTGACCTAATGAAGGTCACCGAGTGGGTTTCCATGACTGAGAGGGGAGACTAAAGCCAGGTAAAGATGAGAAGAAAGGGGTGGCCAGAGGCTGTCCCTTTCTTCTCCGGATCATTGCTGCAGCAACCGCACAGCCGCAACAAGGATCAGGTGCAAAAAGGAGCTCCGAAATGGAGCTCCTTTCCATGACGACGCCAAGCCACCATTAGCACCCTGGGATGTCGCAATGGCATGTCTTGTGTGCCACTTCTTTTGGACGCGTTGCACAAGACACATCATGGATGCATGCACTATATGGATGGCACTAGGTAAAGATGGTGCTGCCCATATGTGCTAGGGTTCTGGAGCATACAGATGCTGCGCCCTCTGGAATCCTAGAATTGGCCTCAGGCTGCTGCAAACCGGTGGTCTGTACTGGGCCTAAGTCTATGAAAGCTTATGCTACAACTGTTTAGTCTCAAAGGTGCTACAAGATCTCTTTGCATATTGATATTCCAGATTAATATGACTATGAGTGCAAATGCATGGGCAGGTTATGACAGGCCAACCTCATTGTATTTTACCAATGGATCCCACCCATTCTCACCCCTATCACTTACCTGGGCAGGTGTTTGGCTGCTCACACACTGCCACACCATGGATCTGCTGCCACCACATCAACCATCACTACCATTGCCATTCTCTATGCAGGGCCCCTGCAGGGCACCTGGCTTCACCCACATGGCAAGGCTCCCCTTTCCAACATTACAAGCCATGTCTGTGGCCTGCATGGAGAACAACAGTGGTGGAGATGGCAGGCAAGTGGGCCATGTAGCTGTCTACACTACCAGCTGTTGTGGTGGAGTTTCTGGGAAACTCTGCTGTGAATAGATAGTCATTTTACACCAAGCTAAGGGCTGGTTGGCCCATGGTCAGGCTAGATCTGCTGAAATAGCATCCGGTCTAGTTGTTCCTGGCCCAGGGCTGTTGGTTTGTGTTGTCTGAACAGGACAACACCAAGTTGGGGGGGGGCAGGCCTTTTGGCCCATGCAGACAGCTCCAGAATCTCTGAATTCTACCTGATATCGAGTTGTAGTCCAATGCTTAAACCACCATGAGATGCTGACTCTTGCCATACTTGAGTATTATGTTATTTTCTCTGTTTTGTTTTGCTTTGTTTCATTTTTGAACAGTGCCAGTGATTGGGATGCTACAGAGGCATTAGGGAGGTGACGATTTGGGAGGGAGGGGTGGTTAATTGAGAACGGGAAGGCAGGTGTTGAAAGCAAAGGACACAATCTTTATATAATCACATCTGAATCCACTTATAAAGCAATCCAAAGAGAGTGGGGGTTGAACAGTCTAGTGGGGGAAACTGCCAAGTCCCAAACTCTGCTGGTTTGATGCCAGGAGGGGAGAAGGTACATGTATTCAGCTGGAAGGAAAATATGTACACCGTAATTGAATTTGTACAATTCATTTTTTATTTTGGCTAGATGCAGCTGTGTCTCAACTTGTGCTGAATTATTTTTGTTTCACTTTAATGAAATGCCCCGAATATTTCCATGCAGGTGTTAGCCACTCTTCATCAAAGACTTTGTAGTCTTAAGGTGGCACAAACATTTTGTGTGCTTGTTTTACTCCCAATTCTATATTGGGAAGGAATAGTCAATTTCAGGCCATTAAAGAGAAACCAGGAAAGCCTGGTTTCCTGTTGGTGCTTTACATGCACCTAAGTTCTCTTATGTCTGCCATTGTATTTTGGGAGCCGTGGTATAATGTCTGTATCCACTGTTTGTAGTTGCAGAAACAGAGCTCCATAAGTGTAACTGTTGCACAAACAGTTGAACATTTTTGATGGTGCTCACCAGTGCCTTCAGTGGCAGAGATGCCATTGGTTGCTCAACTGAGCGGAAGAGTGGTGCAGTGCAATCTCCACTTAGGACTCTTGCACATGACACCATTATAGATAACGGTGCAGTGTTGAAGAGTTCTAAGTAGAGATTGCACTGCACCACTCTTCTGCTCAATACTGAGCAATTAGCCCTCCCAAGGGAAGCAAAATATCAAAATCACATGAAATGCTAATCAAAAATTCAACATAGTTGGCAAGTAATGATTAAAAAAATGAATTTCAGATTTGCTGTTGAAAAATTTAAAGAATGAGGAGTAACAAATTGATCTTAACAAATTTTCCCCAGGGTCTCAGATGGGCGACGAGAATAAGAAAGCAACATGAATTTCTCTGACCTTCCACCCTCCTGAGACAAAACTGGCAGAGCCTCTGCACTACACAGTTATCTCAGTGTCATACCACTTTCACAGTCATGACTCCATTCTATGGAATCTTGGGATTTATAGTTTGGTGAGGGAACTAGAATTCTTTGTAGACTGACAGTTTAGCTCTCCAGAAGAGAATTGCTAAACTAGAAATATCAGGGTCCCATAGGATGGAGCACTAGTAGTTTAAAGTGGTGTTAAATTGCTTTTAGTGGTGTAGTGCAGATGTAACTTGAGAGCCAGCATAATGTAGTGGTTGGAGATCCTGCAGCTCAGTTGTATGATCAATTTCCATGGGTCAGACTGGAGGACCTCTATATGCCTGGGCGGTGTTTCTTCTTCTCGTGGCCCATCTGAGACCCTGGGGGAAATTTGTTAAGATTAATATGTTACTCCTCATTCATTAGACTTATAACTGTTTTAACGCTAAAAATCGTTTAATTGTTTTTTAAATTTTATATTTATATATTTTAATATTATTGTACTATTTTTAAATTGTATTGTTTCATACTTGTTCGCCACCTTGAGTACCTATTTTGGGAGAAAGGCAGGATATAAGATAAATAATAATAATAATAGTCATCTGGAGGTCCTCCAGCATGACTCTATGGAAATATAGGGTTTACTATTAGCCATGATTTTCACTATCTGCAGTAAGCCTGGGAACATATCCCTCACATATACAGGGGTTGTACTGTTCAATTCTTATATTGCAGTTGGTAAGATGTATTTGCTAGGAGTCTTGAAAACCTGATCAGGAAGGCTTTCAACTGATTTATAGAAGGGGCAGTATTCCAGAGATCAGGGGAATACCTAGTACTGGGGGCAATAGCCTCACTGATACAGGGGGAATTGGGCCAATAGTACAATAATTCAATATTGGCAGGAATCCCCTCTAGGAATAACTTGAATAGTATGACCTATGTTGTCAGATGTCTCTATACTAATGTAGAAAGCATTGGAAATAACCAAGATGAACCTGAACTCTTAACACAGGAGGGCATCACTGAAAACTTGCGGATGAGTCTCATGACTGGAACATGTTGATAGAAAGTGATAACCTAGAAAAGAGGGATATAATAGTAGTTGGAGATTTTAACCACCCTGATAATTGTTGGAAGTCAAACTCTGCCAAGAATATAAGGTCCAGCAAATTCCTTATCATCCTTACAGACAATTTCATTGTACAGAAGATGGATAAGGCAATAAGGGTAACAGCTGTTTGGGATTTTATCCTAACTCACAGAGATGAACTATCATTAGGTTGGAAGAAGTGTGATTCTTGGGTAGGAGTGACCATATCATGGGATTTATTACACAGAAGAAAAGAGACTCCAAATGTATTCAGACATGCATTCATGAAAACTGATTTCAGTAAGATTAGGGAATTGTGAGATGAGTGAGATCCCATGATGACAAACACTCAAAGAAAAGTCAGCTGATGATGAATGTGTATCTCAAAGGTGAGATATTGGAGATGCAGTTGTAAACAATTCTAATGAGGAAGAAAAGTAGTAGATGTCTAAAGAAGACCAGGGTAGATGTACAAAAAACTTTCAGATGAGATGAGCTTTAAAATAGAGATGTATAACAAATGGGAGAAGTGGGAAGTCACCAAAGAGGAATACAAATGAATAGCTAGTACTTGTAGGGTAAAAGTTTAAAAAGCTAAAGCTCAGAATAAGCTCAGGCTTGTTAGGTTAAAACAATAAAAAGGGAAGAGGAAGAACAAGGAAAGGGTAGGACCACTGTGCAGAAAAGATGGTGAAATGCTAACAAGGTACAGACAGAAAGCTGAACTGTTCAATATCTTCCTTGTCTCAGTCTTCTCCCAAAAGGAAAACAGTGCTCTAACTGGTAAAATATAGAACAAATGATGCAGTAAGGGGACTGCAGCCCAGAATAGGTAAAGAGCTAGTAAAGAAGTACGTAGATTCTCTAAACGAATTCAACTCTCTAAGGCCAGATGAACTGTTTCCAAGAATACTAAACCAATTTACAAGTGTAAACTCAAAGATACTGTCACTAATCTCTGAGAATTCTTGAAATACAGGAGAAGTCCCAGAAGACTGGAGGAGGGCGAATATTGTCCCCATCTTCGAAAAGGGCAAAAAAGATAACCCAAGCACTTACCAACCAGCCAGCTTACCAGTGATAAGAGCAAAGGGTCTAAAACAGATCTTTAAACAGTCAGTCTGTATACACTTAGGAAGGAAAATTGGGATTACTAAGAGCCAGAATGGGTTTCTCAAAAATAATTCATGCCAAATTATATTTTTCTTGCTTTTGGTAGACTTACAAGCTTGGTAGATCCGGGGATTGCTGTGGTGGTAGTATGTCTTGATTTCAGCAAGGCTTTTTGACAAGGTGCCTATGATATTTTTTCAGGCAAGCTGGTGAACTGTGGTCTAAACAGCACTACTGTTAAGTGGATTCGTAATTAGTTGGCCAAGTGAACCCAGAGAGTGCTCACCAATGGCTGCTCTTCATCTAGGAGAGAAGTGACCAGTGGGATGCCTCAGGGTTCTAACCTGGAGTTGTTGTTGTTCACCATCTTTATAAATGACTTAGATGATAGAATAGAAGGCATGCTTATTAAATTTGGAGATGACCCCAAATTGGGGTGGCTGGGTGAGAAGCTAATATTCCACAGAAAAGAATAAGAATCCAAAATGATCTTGGCAGATTGGAGAATTGAGCAAATTTTTTTTTAAAAAAATTAATTTCAGCAACAATAAATGTAAGGTATGGCACCTAGTCAGGAAAAATGGAACACACATAGGATGGGAGACATCTAGCTTAAAAGCAGCAGATGTGAAACGGATCTAAGGGCCTTTCAAACATTTGTCAATAGTTTGGTGTAGCAGCCAAAAAGGTCAATGCAATTCTAGGTTGCATCAGCAGATATACAGTGTCCAGATCGAGAGAAGTAATAGTGATACTCAGTTCTGCTTTGGACAGATCTAATCTGGAATTCTGTGTCCAGTTCTGGGCACCAAAGGATACTGAAAAGTTAAAACATTGTTCAGAAAAGGGCAACCAAGATTACCAAAGGTGTGGAAATCAAGATCGATGTGGAACAATTTAGAACACTGGGTATGTTTCGTTTGAGAAAGAAAAGACGGAGAGGTGATATGATATACACAACAGTCAGAGAGTTCAGCTGGATGATATTCCATGAGGCTCTGCCTCTCTCAAAGCAAACAAACAGAGTCCTTTTCCTTACCTCCCCATGTTCACTAAGGTGCCAACACAGCAATATAGTCAAAATAGCTGCCCTGCATTAAACAACAACATCAAAATCCTTTATGAACAAGCAAGCAAATATTGCTGAATGGAATTTTGCCTCAGCATGGTAATTGCTGATTGTATTTCGAAGCGAACGCGGTAATTAATTATTGCAGTTTTCCATCAATGCAGCCTATTGTATGCCAATCTTCATATAACCATGATAATTAGCAAACGGGATTTCACGTCCATTAGAAATTGAAAGTTGCAGTTCATGGAAGAGAACTCGGTGTTGTGCAATAATGATTATGAAGCAATTGGTAATTTAAAAGAATACTATCAGACTGGTTTTTTTTTTAAAATATACTGATGCACTAAAGAAAAAGAACAAAAAATTAAATTCAGAAATGAGCAACATCTGAGATAATTAGATGAGAAGAAGCTAGTCAAGGTTCCCGCTTTGAAACAGTCCCTCAGATTTCTCTCTTTGGTTCTCATTTTCCAGCAGGGTGCAGTAAAGGCAAGTTTAAAAGCAGAAGTTATAGGTGAGATCTCACCAGGTACTACCTGTTCCAAGAAAGCTTTCTTCTACCCCTTCTTCTGAGTAGAGTGTTTTTTATTAAATCTAAAAGCTTGAAAAAGTTACCTTCTTTTTGGAATGCTAACACGATCTCCTAGCCAGTATGAACAGGGAGTTTTAATCCAAAAAGTTACCCCCCCCCCAATTCTCCTAGAATCTTAGAATTGGAAAAGACCCCTGGCTCAGTGCAGGAACTCCAGCTAAAGCATCCCCAAGAAGTAGCTGTCCAGCCTCTTTTTGAAGATATCCAGAAAATAACACCCCCATCATCTCACTAGGGAAATGGTTTCATTGCCAAACTGTCAAGAAATTCTTTCTAATGTTCAATCAAAATCTATCCTCCTGTAACTCCAAGCCATTAGACCTAGTCCTATCTTCTGGGGCAGCAGAGAACAGGTCTGCCAGCTCTTTTCTGTGACAGCCTTTGAAATACTTAAGGAGTGCAATCATGTAACTATGTTACAACCATGTGTCTCCCAATGGAGACTCTCAGCTCAAATGTGCAACTGAATAAGCAACCAAAGGTGTATTGCAAGGGTACAACTGCAGAACTGACTTCTAAGTACCACACTCTCTTGAAACCTTACTGATCACTACACATGTTTACATACTGTATATACTCAACTATAAGTCAACCTCATGTAAAGGTCGAGGGTAGGTTTTGGGGCCAGAATTATGGATTTTGATATAACGAGGATAAAATTTAGGTGCATGAAACAAAGGATGTAAAGGATGAAGCAAGGAAAACAGTGCCAAATAACTTACAAAATTCCAGCAGATATCACTTTTTGTGCTCACACTAAAAGCTGAATGGATGAGAGAGCAAGGGGGGGGCATTCAGTGCTTTCAGGACAGATTATGTTCTTGCCTTTCACCAGGGGATGGCTTCTTTTTAAATAAGAGTTAAAATACAGTACTTACATTGGCCCATGAATAAGTCGACTCAAGGTTTTTGGGTCAATTTTTTGATTAAAATTTCTAGATTTATACATGAGTATATACAGTACCTCCTGTTTCCACCAATAACACACTACCTTTACAGCTAAGCCCTCTAGTACAATTGCTTCTACTCAAGACGTACAAGTCAGAGACTCAAAACTCTTGGATTTACAACAGGCAGTTGTCAAACTGCAATGCCCACCTAAAGAGACAAGACAGACCAAAACCACAAAATGGCAGAACATCTCTATTGGTCAACTACAGTCCCCAGCTGAGATCATTCAAATGCATAATCAGAGAGCTGCAACCAAGGCTGTAGAATCGCACAGCCCTCTTGCAGGATCTGGGAGGCAGACCCTTACTGGCCTAGAGTCTGCTTCCTGATCTGAGATCCTCAACAGCCATTTTATGCCACTGTCTGGTGGCTTTGGGGCACAACGTTTTGATGCTATATATCCAAATGCCACCTGGAAGCCGCCCTGGCCTTTTACATGTGGGCAGCTTCATGATTCTCCAGTGGTGTGGTGTTTACATGCTGCACACCACTGGAGCATCATGAAGCCAGCTTTGGACTTCAGCAGGGCAGGAAAAGCCAGCTTTATGCCAGCTGAAAAAGGAATGTATCTTTGCTGCTCCTTTTTTGGCCAGCTTCAAGGTGGATTGGGGCTGCAGCATGTGGTTGCTGTGGCCCCAATCTGTCTTTGGAAGGGGCAGCTTCAAGCCGCCCCTTCAGGGCCATCTGTTCTGGCCCTTAGTCTCAAAGGTGCTGTAAGATCTATCTATATACTGATTCTACAGATTAACATGGCTATATCTTTGAATACAGGGACAAGACTCTGTTACAGACCCAGATGCCAACTCTGTCTTCACATCTAGTCTGGGAGTAATATTACAGGGCCACTAACATTGCCCACAGCATTTCCTTGCTCCTCCTCCAATGCGATTTATGCCTTCCTATGCCAGCAATGCCCTTCTACACTCTGCTTTGGCCAAACAGGACAGTCTCTACACAAGAGGATTAATGCAAACAAATCTGACATAGAAATGGCAATACCCCCAGATCAGTTGTAGGACATTTCAACCTTCCTGGAGATAACAGTAAGTGGTTTACAGGTTGTGGTCCCTGAGCAAAGGAACTGAAAAGCAAGATTCAAAAAAGACCTTGCTGGATTGAAATATATTCACAAATTCCAATCTATTAGCAGATGCTTGAACAAAGACAATGGCTTCATGGTACACTACATATGTCCTATGACAAGAGTCCTTGCTAGTGCCCTTATAACAAAATGAATCTTCTGAGAGAGATGTCTGAGCATTGGGAAACTGACCTGGATAAGCAGATATACTCCTTTTATACACTTACACTAACTGACCACTGTAAAGATCTGAAAGATATGTATTTCATTATGCAGTCATTGAAAATGTAAAGCAAGGGTCATGATTTGCCTCTCCCTGGATTGTATTTCATTTCATGCCATCCCACTCACACAACTGTGTAAATATGGTTTCTATGCACATGTATGCATCTGAAGAAGTGAATAACGCACTGTATTCATCTGAAGAAGTAGATTTGTACCCATGAAAGCTCATGCAAACACAAAAACCAGTTAAGTCTTAAAGGGGCCAACACATTTCTTTTTATTTTTCCATTTCATCTCCCTTCCTTCCTCTTTTTTTATGCTGCAAGAGACTAATATGGCTGTTTCTTTGACAAATTTGTCTTTTGTATATCAAGAGCCTATCATGACTTCCACCATAGTCAATGAGACTTAGAGAAACAGTCACCCAAAAGGTTTAGGAATTATACAAACACAGTTTTCCACTTGTCATTACTTTGTGTATCCATTGACAGACACCTAGAGTAGCTATGAATGCCATCTCTTCCTGGTGTGGGATGGAGGGATTTGAAATAGAATATATTGATTTTGGCAGATTTGCCTCAAATGATCATTTCTTTGTTCATGCAGTCTCCGTCTCCCTCTACACTACACACACACACACACACACACTTTCCCCTTCTAGCACTGTGTCTGTAATTAGAAAGAAGAGCGAGAACAGAAGGCAGCCATTTTGGAAGCGGTTTTACAACAAAAATCCTTTGGGGGTTTGTTTGCTGAAGCTTGTGACCTTATCTACCACATCTCAGTGATCTTTTTAATTCCAGAACCTAAAAACAACTTTGAGAGCATTAGTGGGGGGGAAAACAAGACTTAAAACCACTGTAGACTGAAACAATTTGTGTTCTAAAAGAGGGATTTGATCAAAGGGATGAAAAAGGCACTCAGAAGAATTAATTGAATGAAACCTTCTCTCTCTCTCTCTCTCTCTCTCTCAGTACTTGTCTTTTCTTTCTTTCTTTCTTTCTTTCTTTCTTTCTTTCTTTCATCTCACTTTAGTAGGCCCATTTCTAGAGGATGTTCAATGTGGGCAATGAGTTTCACTGAACCAAAGGGCCTAGTTAATGGTTTCTTAATTTATCAAAGGAAAAATGTGGATATCTTTCAAAGGGATGCACATACTCATTTATGACTGAGAAGTTTCACTGACAGGAGCTCCATGTACACATAGATGTTCCCAACTGAGAGAACACAATTGGTAGTCCCAATTAGAGTAGCTCCACTGAACCAAAGGAGTTTGTTAAGAGCTGACTCAACTGTTGATGCAATGGTTCTACTCTAGGCGATACATCCAGTGTGGTGTACTGGTATCTGTGTTGGACTAGGATTTTGAGCAACCAGGGTTTGAATCCCTGCTGTGCTATGGAAAGCCATTGTGTGATCTTAGGCAAGTCACACTCTTTCAGCCTCAGAGGAGGGCAACGGCAAACCTCCTCTGAAGAAATCTTTCCAAGGAGAGGGCCGCCATAAGTCAGAGTCAACTTGAAGGTACATCACAGTGACAAATCTAGATGACAGTACTTGAAGGCAATCAGAAAGCAAGAAGACCACATTACTGTTGGATTAGATCTGTCAAAGAAGCCATGACCTTGAATTTGCAAGTCTTGAGCAGGGCTGGTAATAACATGGGCTCTTGGAGGTCTCTCATTCAGAAGATAGCTGCACATTGAAGCCAACATGACAGCCATAATTCTAGTTGGGTCTATCACCAATAAGATTCATGTTCCAGATGTTGAACAGACATCTGTTAATTTACCATGGGGAGGATCTTTGGAAGTACTTTGTTTAGTTCACAGTAGATTATAGTGTTTCAAGAGGGTGAATAGCACTCACCCATCCATCATTAATAATAGAGGAGTTATTGTGCCCTTAGGAACAACCATAACCCATAAGTGGAAAATATGCATCCCTCCAAGGTGTTGTTGCATTTTCATGTGTTTCCACTCTTTTGATGGGGCTTTCTCAGTGATTTTGCAGGGAAAAAAATGCCTAAAATTGCACTGAATAAAAAAAATTGTTTTGAGGACTGGAGAATTTTTGTGGGGGTCTCCAGGGGCCACAGCCAATCCATTTTCCACACTATTCCCACCTTTCTGTTACAGGAACAAGAACTCACACTTGCTCAATAAATACTGTTCTTTGCCTCATGTTTGTTGATGCCCAGCTTGCAGAAAACCACAACCCTGTTTTACTAGTGCGCACGCGCACACACACACACACACACTTCACAAAATGATGGCCAATATTAAGTGAATTATTATAGAAGCAATGAATCCATTGCTCAAATGCATGACACTTCTATCACTGATTACTTGCCCTGGATAATTCTCTGAGACTGTCTTAAGGTCATGAGAGGCAAACTCAGGAGAGGGGAATCCTGCTGTGTTTTGTTGTGTAAATCTGATTATGGCAACTCGAGCTTGAAAGTTTGTCCATTGCTTCATAATTTGTTGCCACTCAAGAACAACAAATCCTTTGCTCATGGACCATATACTAAAATGCTTATCGAGGTTTTGCCAGGTTCTCAACCTCACCCATGCCATCTTTGGATTTCAGAGGAAGCTTTATCACTCTTTCCAGTGATGGGTTTAGCTTGGACTCTAATCCCTCTTCTAGGTTTAGGTTTTGGAAGGGATGAAGGCACAGGCAAAGAGCAGAACACCCTTGAATGTTATTTATTACTGTATGGGCTACCTGCAAATAAACAAGTCTCTGTGAATTCCCACCACCTTGGAGTAGTATTTTGTCCAAGGTGGTGGCCAGATGATGAAGATCTTTGGGGGACTGCTCAACTCTTGCAGGGGTTGTGATAAGACACTGAGGAGGAGAAGGAAATGGGTTTATCTTGGACTCTAATCTCTCTTCTAGATTATGAGATTGGTTCAGGTTTTGGAAGGGAGGAAGGCACAGGTAGAGATATAAATGGGGGGAGAGAGAGGAAATGAGGGCATTCTCCTCCTCATATAAAAACTCTGCAGCCCAAATGAAATTTTCTTTCAGTCCCCAGATTTCTACCAATTTCTGTAACTGAAAACTTCAGTTGAGCATTTAGAAATACCGTTTACATTGCAGCTTTAAACAGGGGTGTAGCTACAAGGGGTTGGGCAAAATGAGGGCATTGCCCTCCCATAAGAATTCTGATCCCCAATGAAATTTTTCTTCAGTCCCAAATTTCTACCAATGCTGTAACTTAAAACTCCAATTGAGCATCTAGAAATACAGTGTAGGTGCCTAAACAAAAGAGGCAGGCAAACTTCCCAAGGGAATGTAAACACTGATAATATAAGAGTTCTAGGTGCAAATGATTTTTGTTGTCTCACTTTTGCAATGCTAGAAAAATGAGACCAAAGGAAGCTTTTATTTGGCGGGATGGATTTCTTATCTATGAGGTGTAATGTCATTGTAGCTACACACCTGGACAAGGACCCATAACCTGTTTTTCATCAAGCCCTTTAGTCTTTCCATGCTCTGCAATGTATTGCTAGAGGAATTAAGTTTGAGTTTTAACTTGATCACTGTATTGTTATATAGTGAAGGAGAAGTTATATGTTTTTCTAGTGTGCAGGGAAAGGAGGTTTGACCCTTTCCCTCAATGGAAGCTGGTAGTCTCCATGTTGGAGAGGCGGCCAACATGCTGGGTTTTTATTTTGAACTTTAAATGAGCTATCCAAAGAGCTGAACCATATCTTCCCAAATAGAATCATAGAAAGTTAAAAATAAAACCCAGACCATGTTGACCACCTCACCAACATGGAGACTACCAGCTTAACTTCTTCAGACAGCTACTTTGAAGTTTAGACTAAAGCACAGAGCTAATTAGGGATGGAAAGAATATTAGAAAATATTTCAAAGATGGTTGAAAAACATGGGTTTTTTTGAGCATAGAGAAACCCTGCTCAGAAGAATCCTAGACTGATTAGAATTTTTCACAGTTTTGGACTTATTCTGTGCAAAATATGCATGTGGTTGTTTTGTTCAGAAAACTGCATTTTCTGCAAAGAGAATAACATTTCTGTGCAGAAATCTTATTTCTTGTGCAGAAAATGCTGTAACTGAAGATTTGTTCTGTGCAAAATTTGCACACAAAATTTGATTTGCATAGAAAGCATTTTTCTGTGTTGGAAATATTATTTGCTGTGCAGAAAATGCTGTTTTCTGTACAAAAGGACGATGCGTAAATTTGGTGCAGAATAAGTCTTGAATTGCAAATAGGCCTTGCAAACCGTACAATTTTCAATGTTTTTTTTAAAACTTTATTTTTCTAATTTATATCACAGATATTAAAATAAATACTTTTACAAGAAAACAATGAAGAAACAGATAAGACATACGGGTTATTCTCTAAATCAATGTACAGTGCTTGTTCTATCATCAACTTCTAATGTCATAATATATCTTAACCTTTGTTTTAGCAACTCAAATTAACTTCCTAATGTCGTCCCAATAGTTGATTCTGTTATTTCTGACAGCTTCTTGTCTTATTTTTCCTCAAAATCCAAATCTCTTTAACATATAAAGTTTTCTAATAGTTCTCTATTATATTCTTATTGGCGGGTTACAGACGGGCAAAAAGGGATGTACTCATGACGTCATGAAGGTAGAGCCTTCAGACGGGCTTTACCTGAATGCCGCCATGAACACGCCCCCCGCACGCCCCAAGCGGGAAGAAGCGGCATTAAAAAGGTGCTGCTTTTTTCCGCTTCTTTTTGATTTGCGGCGTACCTGCGCATCTCCGTCTGTAAGCTGCTGCACCGATACGTCAGAATTGCTACGCCGCAAATATAAGTTGCCGGTTTAAAAGCTCCGTGTCAGCTGCGTCGCATAATGGGTCGGGTTCCCGGGACATGCGTGGTTTGCAGTGAAGCTTTAATTGCAACGTCCGCTGCCATGCAGCTGTGGAAGCTGCGGCACAGCTGCGGCGCATTTTAAGCCTCGTAACCCTAACCCTAGAGCCAGTTGTGCGCATGCGTTGGTAGAACCGCGGGAAGTTGTAAGTTTTGCCGGCGGATGTTTTGGTTGTAGAAAGTGATAAGGGAAAGTTTGGAATTTAAAGTGACCCCCTACACACATTCCTGCGCCATTTTCACCTGGGAAAGGGCACAGTTCGGCTGCTCCTGGCACAGCTGTGTGGCGGCTCCCCTTTGCCACCAGGCAGGATGGCTCAGCCATCCACCAGCACCCCGAAAAAAGGCAGGGGGACGTCTTGGTCTCATACTGAGACGGCTGACCTCATAGCTATATGGTCCCAGCCAAACATTTTACAGAAACTGGAGCAGTCCTACCTGAATGCTGACACATATTGAGAAGTGGAAGAAGCCATGAGAGCTGCTGCACCGGTACACCAGAATTGCTACGCCGCTAATTTAAGTTGCCCATTTAAAAGCTCCGTCGCATAGTGAGTTGGGGTCTTGGAACATGCGCAGTTTGCAGTCAGGCTTTAATTGCAACGTCCGCTGCCATGCTGGTGTGGAAGCTGCGGCACAGCTGCAGCGCATTTTAAGACTCGTAACCCTAATCCTAGCCCTAACCCTAACCCTAACCCTAGAGCAACATGTACGCATGCGCTGCTTGGAAAGTTTGGACTTTAAAGTGCACCCCTACACACATTCCTGTGCCATTTTCACCTAACAATAAAAAACACTAAAACTGTATTTACATATGTACAAGGGAGGTGATGGGGATGGCAGGGGGACAGCGGTGGCAGCGGAGACAGCTGTGGCTGCGCATTGCAGATTCAGCAGGAGCGCGGGGATCAAAGGAGAGGAGGCATCGATGATGCTGGTGACACTGGCAAAGTGCAAGCGGACAAGGATGCCAACACCAGCTGATCACCAGCTGGCAAGAGGGCACCTTTGTTCTTGGCCAGGGCAGGGGAAAAAGTTTAAAGGGGCTTGGGCACTTTAAATGCGCACATAGGCTTTCTGCCACTGCTTAGCGCTGTAGCTGCGCAGCTGCGCATCCGCCAGCCGGCAAAAGAAAAAAAAAAAGCTGCGGTTTGGGCCGCACGTGCGGAAGCCGCCTCTCTTTTTGCGGTGTCCTCCGAGGCGGCGGTATGGAAGCTACGGGTCCGAAACGGACCCAGGTGAGGCGTCTTCATTGCCCCCGGTGTGGAAGCCCCAACACCTGAAGCATGCCCCCGGGGCGGGCCGTCTGGAGGCTCCGTATTCAGCTGAATTCACCTCCAAGACGTCCTCCCCTGCCCGTCTGTATCCTGCCATTAATTCAGTGGATCTTCCACTAACTATTCCCACAACAGTTACTGCTCTCTCTAACTTACTCCCCATCTCTGGGTACATATTTCTAATACCGGCGACCACTCTTTTTCAGTTTGATTAGTGTCATAATCATTCAATACAGCAGTCAGTTGATCCATATTTCTCATTTCTAGCACCTTTAGTAGCCAAACCGTACAATTTTCAAAGACTTTCTTACAGCAAGATGAAAATTGTTACAATTACCTGTTGCTTCCTGTGGCAAGTAACTTGATGAAGAATTACATCTCTAGAGCAGGTTCACCACCCTATTGGCATGGAAGCCACCAACTATCACTGCTTCCCCCCCTTCTCTGCATCTTGAAATAATCCATATTAGCATGGGGCACACCTATCACCTATCACCCACCACCCTAATCCCCCTTTCCAACTCACCATGAGACAGAGTTAAAAGAGACAGTGTCCCTCCATTTTCCTCTGCCTCCATTCAACTGCCAACCCAACTTTCCACATCTCACCTACACACCAAACTGATACTGATCTTTCATCTGCCATATTTTTAGTTTATATCTCCCTATTTTGTTACCAGGGCAGAAGTAAGATTTTGTAGACAATATTGGGAAGTGCAGCAATTTTAGGACAGTGGGGATTTGGATAAATGTATGACCATACCAGAGAAAAGTTAACCGAAACTTCTGTCTTTGGCATTTACTGTGAAATAAGGGACTTGTCTCCATGGGCAGTTTGCAACAGTTTCTTGCCACACTTGCCTCGCCGTGTCCAAATGATGCAGGGCCCAAGACTCAATTTGACTGTAGACGGACTTAAGGTGAGAAGGACAGTCCAGCAGTGAATCTGGGCCATCCCTCTGCTAAACCGAATTTAAAAGACTCACTGTTTGGCAACAGCAATAGCATTTAGATTTCTGTACCGCTTATCAATGAACTCAGCACATTGCTGGTCAAGAATGACATATGATTCCACATTTTCACAGCACAATAGTAAGGGCTGCATTGCCAGAGAGATTTGAATACACAACAGTAAGTTTACAGACCTCTTGAGAACTCACATCCTGCAAGTCTCCTAACCTTCAATGTAACACAGCCAGCAACAGCTGTTTGCCTTCATGTCAGTGCAGTGGTTAATCCACTCCAAAGTTTAGTTCAAAGGAGATATCCAAGGGCCTGTTACAGACTGCCAAAATAAAGCTGCTTCGGGTCTCTTTAGAGGTATGCTGTTTAAATGATGCATGCATCCTAAGAATCCAGAAGCTGCACCAAAGCTGCACTCCAGTGCTTAGGAACGGAGTGTGGCTTTGGTGCGACCTCCGGACTCTTAGGACCCATGCCTCATTTAAATAGCATACCTCCAAAGAGACCCGAAGCAGCTTTATTTTGGCAGTCTGTAACAGGCCAAGGTTTAGAAATGACTTTGGGGAGAGGACCCAGCATTTTGGATGGCTCCTTTAATGTGTGGTCTGGAACTTTGAATTAGGAGTTTGAACAGAATGTGAATACACACTCTGGAGAGGATTCACAGACCCCCTGACATGGAAGCCATTTTCTCTTATTGAACTCAGCTGGTCACCAGCCAATACGTATTCTTAGGTTTCGTTGACATAACTGAAGCTAGCGCTTATAACCATGAAGAGAAAATATCACATAATAAAAGCTACTCTATAGAATGAACGGACAATGCTTTTGACAGGCTCAAAATAATAATAAATGAACTAGAGATAGATAGATAGATAGATAGATAGATAGATAGATAGATAGATAGTATGCAAAGGGATCTTGTAGCATCTTTGAGACTAACTGTGAGAAAGAAGTTGTAGCATAAGCTTTCATAGACTTGGTCTTCTTTCTCAGATGCAGACCAAGTCTACAAAAGCTTATGCTACAACTTCTTTCACATAGTTAGTCTCAAAGGTGCTACAAAATCCTTTTGCAGACTGATATTCCAGGCTAACACAGCTATGTGTCTCAATTCTACCCAGATAGGTAAGTAGCTAGGTAGACAGACAGAAAGTCTGACAGAGAGAACAGATCCTCCCGTTTAAGGACTGTAACAGAACATGCATCTTTAGATCTTAACTGACTCCAAGAGTCAGATTATTAACTACACCCATTTCACTGAAATGGGAGGGATTTAACACAAGAATGCATCCATGCCTATTGTCCCTTTCAGCCAGCAGCAATGGGAAAGAGTATTTGGTGATGGGTGCTTTGTGTGATGGTCAAAATAGGTACAGTCCATACAGATAACCTGATAATGCAGAAAACTACCTATCCCTTTAAATGCCTGTTTCACTTGTCTCTTTTACATTGCCAAGTTGGTACCATGGGGAGAGGGGAAAGATTCAAAAGAGTGAAGTTGATTAACTCTATCTTGCAAAAAAAGAAAAAAGAAAAAAGGGTGCTCTGCAAATGTAATACAGTCGACCCACATATCCATAGATTCAACCATCCATGGCTTGAAAATATTATTTTTTTAAAAAAATCCAAAAAGTAAACCTTGGTTTTGCCATTTTATATGAGGGACACCATTTTACTATCCCATTATATATAATGAGACTTGAGCATTCAAGGATTTTGGTATCCACAGGGGGTCCTGGAACTAAATCCCAGCAGATACCAAGGGCCTACTGTTACCATACCTATCCTGTATCTCCCTTACCATAATCAACAGTAATGCTTAAGCTGCCAGATCCCATTTCATGTGTCTGCTTCTGGAATGGCTCTGGAGGAGATGGTAGAACCTTAGAGATTAAATGGTTAGGGTCCACAACACAAGAGACGCTATTGGACAACAGGTGATGCCCCCTTGCCCCCCTGCTGAGCAGTTACCTGTGCTAGACCTTGCTTATCCAGTGTTTCCCACAATGCTTCAGTAGGGGCGGTTAGCATCCTTTGGCCTTTTCAGCTGCACCTTCAGCCTCTTCATGCCAATCTGGAAACCGTTCATAGCCTGGATGGCAGCTTGGGCACTAGCAGGATTGTCAAAACTCACAAAGCCTGTCAAAACACAAGGCAAGGTGCAGGGTTTAACCAGCTGAAGGGGCTAACAGGACCAACCCCCACACACAAAAGATTGCTTCAATGATGGACATGGAGGGTGGGTGAAAGAACCGGCAGAGACTTGGTCTGCCAGAAGGTGCTGGATGTAGGAGTTTGTGATAGGTCAGATTTCATGATGAGGGAGATGGGATGTGAAGTGAAAGGGATAGGTCAAATCCTGACCTCTGGTGAGTCTTGACTGAGAGGTGGGATGGTAAGCAAGCAATGGAAAGTTAGATTCAGGTAAAGGAACTAATCAGGCATAGGGATATCATTGGAAATTACAAGATTTGAATGGGAAAGAAAATCTCAGTTGCATAGATCCTGAGCTGTAGTAACCCTTGTAGGGGAGTTTAGCCAGGAAGGCTTATGGGAGAAAAGACCTTCATCCTACAAAGCTTGGGGCCAGAGTCCTGTCAGTGTCATGCACCTGTGTAGGCTCTTTTACACATGCCATTCTACCTTTGTTGTCCATTGTGCGACAAACATGTTTAGTTCATGGTTGCATAAATGGAGTTTCACAAATATAACCATTTCACATGGGCCTAAGTTCCATTGTTAGTCCTGACTAGAGCAGAGTCATTGAATCAACTGAGTTTACCTACCTGTAGCTTTGCATTCTTGGGTGGTATTTAACTATTTGTGAATGAATTCAATGTTCCACTTGATTCACTGGGATTGCAGAAACAGCCACTGTGCATTTCCCATTGCACAAGTGCCCCCAAAGCAGGCACACTGGCAGTTATATAGTCCTTTGTACAATGTTGTTAGCCACACAGAAGGGTGTGTAGTGCAGTCACTGTGCAACTAAATCAGTGCAGATTTACATTATGCAAGCATGATGTAGGCCCAGATCAGGGATTTGTAACAGATTACAGGAGAAGTAGGATTTCAAGCCACATGTTCAACCCAACATTTATGCAAGAGATTTCTGCTTGAAAGCTGACAAATCCAGATTCTGATTAGAGGAACAAAGGCAGCTTTGGGTTGTACAGAATGCTCAGGACTTATATGTAGTTATGAAACTGTAACAAGAAGCAGATGGTCCTGTGAAGTTTAATATTAGCTGTGTAGCAGTAAATCTCAGTTCATAGGGCATGTCAGTCATAGAGACAAGCTGAAAGTTGCCATCTGTCTTTCAGCAAAAGTGTTCTATTGGCATAATGGAAAATCATGACCTTTTGGTTGTGTGCTTTCAAGGTTTATGGTGACCCTAAGGCAAACCTACTACTGGATTTTCTTGGTAAGTTTTGCTTAGAGCAGTTTTGCCATTACCTCCCTTTGAGGCTGGTTTCAGTGCCAATAGATCCCAAAGTTGGTATCTACACTGGTGCGTCCAGCAAGGGTACTTCTACTTGCAGGAATGTCCTCTCCCCCAGTGTTGCTGTTGTGTGACTTCAAGTCACTTCTGGCTTATTGCAGCCCTAAAGTTATCCTATCACTAGATTTTCTTGGTAAGATTTCTTCAGAGGAGGTTAGCCATTGCCTTCCTCTGAGGCTGAGAGAATGTGATACACCCAAAGCCACCCAGTAGGTTTCCATGGCTGAGCAGGGATTTGAACCCTCATCTCCCAGAATCCTAATCCAATATTCAGACCACTAGACCACATGGCTCTGCCTCCAATGTAGACCATAAAAGTCACTCCATACCTGCCAATTGAAGTATCCCAGTCTTTCACACCTAATCATTCCTGCTCCTTTGACTAGCCCTAAAACGGTGAGTTTTCAGGTCAGGTTGTATTTTATCCTTTTATAACTTCTAAAATGCACATAGATATAACAACAGCAGCAGCAGCCACAGCAACATTTCTCCTGTGTTCAGAATGATTACTGATACACAGCATACTTAGGGATTGTCAACAGATCCAAAAACCTGACCTATTCTTGTACCTTAATTGTAGGCTGACCTGCAAAAACTGCTGTTAAGATGTTTTTCAACCAGTGAGCAGGGTGACCAGATGTCTTCCTTTTCCAGGACACATACTACATTTCAATATAAGGACTGGAGCATGGGTTTGGTGTGGTTTCTGGACTCATAGGACGTGTGCATCATTTAAACAGCATACCTCCAAAGTGACACGAAGCAGCTTTATTTTGGCCTCTCTGTACAGGCTCAAAATTACTGTTTTTAGCTTTTATTCAGTAATGTGCTACATTTTTCTTGACTGTCCTACATTTTGCAGTGCTTTGTCTTTCTTTGCAGTTATGGCATCTGGTCATCCTGCCATGGAGGCAAGCTGTCAATATTTTGCACTCTGCAGATCAAGCTGCTATTAGAAATCCAAAATCAGGAACTTGTAAAAAACTGACAACTTCAAGAATCATGTGCCACATATGTGCAGTTAAAATGCTAAAATACCATTCGTAAAGGTATGTAGCTTTGAAAGAAGCCAACAACCTTCTTTTCATGTCATTTCCAAGGGAATGGCCATGTTGTATGTGCCAGCAAAAACAAAAAGGAATCTCATGTCACCTTCAAGACTTTAACAAGTTTTATTTGGAATGAGCTTCTGTGGACTGTAGCCCATGTCTGACAAAGTGAGGCTGCAGTTCATGAAAACTTATGCCAAATAAAACCTGTTATCCTTGTGTCCATCCTGGTTATCATTCCCATCATAACATATGTCCCAGCTGAATCTCTTTAGCAGTAGCCTTCCTTTTTGTCATTGTTGTTACCTACCTCCTAATGCTGCCTGCTGCAGACAACTTGTTAAAATGTCACTAGGAGTTGCTACTAGACTTGTCATTCTTTCTTCAGGGTTCAGCAGCTTTCCCTAGAATATCTCCAAGGGACACTGCAGACAGGGCAATTCTGTGCATGTCTGCTCTTAAATGCTACAAGGTTTAATGAAGCTTACTCCTGGGTAAATGGCTACAGGTTTGCAGCATCCATAGGTATGATTTAGCACACTAAAACAGATGGAGGAGAGATTTTAGCAATACTGCATGATGGAAGAATTTGAAACAAAGGCTGCATCTATACTGAATGAAAGCAGTTTGACACCACTTTTGCTGCCATGTCTCAATGCTATGGAATTATAGGATTTGTAATTTTGTACAGTTTTTAACTTTCTCTGTCAAAGAGCTCTGCTGCCACAACAAACTACAAATCCCATGGAGCCATGGAAGGGAGCCATGACAGTTAAGATGGTGCATTGATTTTGCATTGTGGCAGCAGCCGAGATGGGTGAGAATTTTGCCTGGTCTGAGTGTTTCTTTAACAAGAATTTTCTACAATTTGCCCATTTCCTCATGAACCAGATTTTAAAAAATTCAAATTCAGATGGAAGCAAAATTAAATGAAATTAATTCACTCATTCAGGCACCAAGCTGCAAGAGATTAGCACTTAAAAGTCTGTGTTTTAATTCCCTCACTGGTTCAGCCATTTTTGTAGTGCTGAACCGGGGTTGCCACTTCTCTTTTGTGTGTTATTAGAGACCTGATATTCTTAACAATAAGAATATAGGTACTTCAGATATTTAAAATTGCAGGCTTTATTATTGTGTAGGTCTTCCCCTGTCCAAGGCAATGAAACAAAAGCTTGAACATACAATAGAAAATACGGGTAGGATTATTTTTACTTAGTCCAGAAGATTATAACAAACCTGAACTGGGCCAAGGATGTAATAATCGCAAATAGTTGCAAATTGGTAACAAACACGTTTATGATTGTTGAGAAACCTTGGTGAGGAGAATCCTGGGGGTTGTTGACATGGACCAAGTAAAATGTCCTCCAATCCTCTCAGTGCGGGGTCTGGATGGCACAGGGCCCAATCCCTGGTTCTGGTCCAAACTGTCCAGATGACACTGGGCCAGTTGAGCACTGAACCTGAGGCATAGCACCCTTGAAACATTTTTGAAAACTCACATAGAATAATAGAATCATAGAGCTGGAAGAGACCTTAAGGGCCATCCATTCCAATCCCATTCTGCCATGTAGTAACACACAGTCAAAGCACTCTTGACAGATGGCCATACAAGCTTCTGTTTAGAGTCCTCCAAAGGAGACTCCACCATCATCTGAGGGAGCATCTGTAACAGCTAACCCCTCCTTTGTGGCATGCGCTTGGAACTTCTATTTTCCCATCACCTCCAACCAATTTCTTGTAACGAACCCCCTTTACTATTTGGCGGGTTCACAGTATTATTCAATATAGTAGCATGGATAAACAGATATGGCCGACACGTCTTTAATATAAAAACAAAACATATGAACTTTATTGAACAAGTTGCTTAACAGATATGACTTGAACTTAGTTCAGGCGTGTTCCTTTTGGTTACAAATATATTCTTCCCCTCGTTACTATGTTCCTTTCTTCCCCTCTATCCTCTTTATCTACCCTGGGACTTCTCTGTCCTGCTCTGGGTAATTCTTTTAATATCCCAGCCACTATGGCTATATCTCAACCAAACTAGTAACTCAAACCCCTCCTCCTGGATCTGGTTACATAGAGTCTCTCCTTTCTAGACTCTTTAACTTCACTCCTGTCCCTCTCTGGACATACTCCTATCAACTGTCTTCCCTAACCTCTCCTCCAGCCTTTTCCCTCTTGGGTTCTAACCCCTAACTGCCTCATAACCGCCAACGTTCCAACTGCCCATCCCCAACGGTCGCCCAGAATGTTCACAAATCCCAGCCCTCATTTCATTGGCTGGCCCTCAGCTGCCTCCTGATTGGTCAGCTGGGCATGCTCTCCGTTAAGCATCATCCACTCTTAAACAACTCTTACTGTAAAGAAGTTCTTCCTAATGTTGAGATGGAATCTCTTTTCCTGTAGTCTGAATTCTTACCCTTTGCTCTGGATTTTCCCAGAAGATCTAGAGCCCTTGGATGCGATGCTAGACAGCTGTTTGCAATGCTTCCTACTGTGCCACATGGTGCCACTGTCACCACATGTCCCTCACTCTGAGGTCAGAACTAGATGATCATTGAGTCGTAACATCATAGAATCATAGAGCTGGAGGGGACCACAAGGCCCCTCTAATCCAACTCTCTGTCATTGAGGAATACAACTAAAGTACTTCTGAGACATGTGTGTCAAACCTCCTTTTAAAGACCTCCAAAATGGAGAGCCCAGTACCTTCAGAGGCAGTCCATTCCACTGTTGAACATCACTTACAATTCTCTGCTACAGAACTCTAGTCTAGGGGTGGGAATCCACTAGCCCTCCCATTGTTGTTGGACTACAATTCTCAGGATATCTAACCACTAAATATATTGGCCAGGGCTACTGGGTCTTCCCCAGGAGAGTGTATTAAGTGGTATTAGCCTGCTACAACTCTTTAGCATGGATGCACATTGCAAAATATTTTTGGATGCATGATGAATTCATGTTTGTTAGTCTTTTTAAAGCATTAGGATTTCTTTCCTGAAGGTCTATTGTGGGAAAATCACCCTTTTGTCTTTTTGTCTGCACTTAATATGAAACCTTTCATCACAAGGAAAATGAGGGCATGTCTACAAGGGCCATTTACACCCATTTCCCCCCACCATCATGTCACACTGTTCACACAGCACCAGGCCAAAGCCCCGATTCGAGTGCAAGTTGTCTATGTGAGAAGGCCAGTTCTGTCAAGGAAAAAGCAACATGGGATATACAGTAAATGAAATAAAACATGTATGTGAGAGTCAGGATGACTCAGCAGAAGCCAATTGAGAACCACACAGGTGTAAATGATAATGAAGTCCTGAATGCCAAGGACAAGAAATGTAAAGTGGATAATTGGACACACCTGACAATTGTTAAGTGGTCAAGGCTGAGATGATGAAATCATTAATTGTAGGATGAACCAAGAGAACCAATGAGAATGGTGTACACGCCTACTGGGTGGAAACAGACAACAGTGGGTGGTACCATGCATTGACTATAATAATGACTATGCATCCCAATGTATTTTGTGGGTTGTAGAGTGGGTAGTAGTGAGGAGTAGTATTGTTGTATTGGATAGTTTTGGAGCTGTATATAGTAGAATAAAGTAGATCTTTTATTTAAGACTACTGAGTTGTCTGGTGTCTTGGGTGAAGCTACAAGAGCCAGCTGGATCCTGAAAAAGGGTGAAGACTTCTCTGGAAGCAGAGGAGAAGGCTTGGAGAGTTTGTCGGGGTCTTCAGCCTATTCTCTGTAACTCTGCTAAGCTATAACCACTGGCCAAAACTGGTCAGCGCGGTGCACAACCAGGTGGTGAGTTCAAGCCAGAGGTGAAGAGCTACAACTCCCATCATCCCTGACAAGTTCTGCACCAAGTCTGGGCCATCCCTCCCTTAAATGAATTTTTAAAACTGACCTTTCGATCCAGATTTTCCTGGAAAACCCAGAGCACTCTGCAGTGACACTGGATGGCTGTTTACAGTTTGCCACCTGGTGCCACCACTGCTGGCATGATTTGCTGTTTCTGAGGTCACAACGAGGCTAATTGATGCTGGGCACTTCATTTTTGGCATCCTGCAATTTTTACTTTTACAAGCCTTCTCTGACAAAGAGTGCTGGTGCCTTACAAAACAACAAATCCCAGGATTCTGTAGTATGAAGCCATGGCAGTTAAACTGGTGTCAAACTGCATTATTTCTAGAGTGTAGAAACTCCATTCAGGAAATCCCTGGTATTTGTAGCTTTGTGAGGCACCAGCATGCTCTGGCAGAGAAGGCTACAGAAGATAGAGAAAACCACAAACCCCAGGATTAAATAGGATGAAGCTACAGCACTTAGAAGTGGTGTCAAACTGCCTTATTTCTACAGTGTAGATGTGCCCTCAGTGGTAGCCAGTGGATTAGCTTGTTGTGCAATGGACACTAATGCACATTCATGTGCATTTGGGCAATGGCAAAGAAGCACTGGAGCACAACTGCAGCATCTGATGTGCACCAGGAGTGTCTGATGCACATTGGTGCACTCTTGTTAGCACCTGGAGGCACAACTTTACAATTCACTAACAGGATTTTATTGCCTTTTTGTGCAACACAGCTATGGATTGGTAAAGTTACAGAAACATAGATTGTAAGGAAGGATCTTGGCCAGCATTGTTAAGTCCTGTGGAAAGTGAGTACTAGATCAATGCTGGCAGTAGTATAATACTATGAAAAGCACTGTGCGGGTTATGTGGAAGATGTCATCACCTTTTTTTGGACAACAAAGAAAGGAAGAGAGACGGAGAGGTTAAAAGCTCTAAGCTCACTTGGTGCCTACGTTAATTAATAATCAGTGAAATATATGTACCAGTCTGAAGATGGTTGGTAGGAGGACAGGGTTTTGTGATAAATCTATTTTATGTTTTTTTTCCTAGGGATTATGTAAAAAGGCTGTGCTAAATAAATGATTTAGCAAGGCAGTAAAGGATCAAGAAATTTGCAAGCCTTGCAGCTCAGGGCATCTGATCTCCCTTGTTCTGCAAAGTTGCCAGCTCTAAAATATGGGAGTTCTTATTTGAAGGGAGTGTCCAATCTGGATGAGGCCACAGAGCCGAGTGAGGCATGACCGTGCTAGGAGCAATACGTTTTGGTCTAGCAGCAAAGGGATGAAAATTCCCAGTTGTCTTTTGTGTGGGAAGTTCTGTTAGTCAAACAGAGGTGTCTCTGTGTATGAAGGGTCAGATGCTTTGTAGGAAGCCCTGAAAGTCTCGGAAGGGAACCTGAAGTCTTAAGCTGGAGAAAAATAAAGGGGACCATGTACACAACAGCTCTGCCCGAAGTCAACAACCTCATCCCAGGCCACAATGATAGAAAAATGATAAGAGAGTAACCCAACCCATACAGTATGCCACCTTCCATTTTAGCAGGGGGGAACTAGCCTCCCCACCATTTCCTGGCGCTGTTGTGGGGGAATTGAGTCCTATATATCACATCTGACCCCTAAGCTTTCTTGGGTGCTCCAGAGTCTTTCTTAACCTTCAGATACCCCACAATTTAATAGGTCAGAAACATCCATTAAATGACTTATGGGATGGCATTATGGATCCAAACAACCCAATAGCTCCCAAACGTATTTAAGCTGTTAGGAACTGTCCTCAAATCACTCCAAAGAACCAGATATAGGAATGACAATGATACTTCTGCCCTCTTCCAGGTTGCATTTCCATCTGATTCGTGGCCCAAAATTCAATAGTGCAGCTCTCCATAGGGGCAAAATTGGTCCCTGCTGCAGTTGCCTACCCCCTGCCCCAAAGAAAAGCAGCTCCCTTGTGTTTGGGTATATACATCTGAAAATGGTGGTGGGAGTTCAAGTGCATTGAGCAAATGGCTCTATGGTTGCATCTACACTGTAGGAATAATCCAGGTTGACACTACTTTAACTGCCATGGCTCAGTGCTATGGAATTCTGGGGATTGTGGATTGTTGTAGCACCAGAGCTCTCTCACAGAGAAGGCTAAACGTCTCACAAAACTACAGTTTCAAGAATTCCGTAGCACTGAGCCATGGCAGTTAAAGTGGTGTCAAACTGGATTATTTCTCCAATGCAGATGCAGTCTATGCAACACAAATAAGCAAGCAAAGCTATAAGGGACATCTAGTAGGGAGATGCAGCCTGGCACTCTTTAGATTTGTGAACTGAAACTCCCACAAATCCGAGCTAGAATGGGCAGTGGGCAGGGTTTATGGTAGCACCTATCATCTGGAGGGCATTAGGTTGCTTAGCACTGCTATACAGGAAAGCAATATGCACCAAATAATAACTAGTGTTCTCTCTGAAGCTAGGGAGTATCTCACTGTGTCTAATGGTCAGAAGAAGAGCTTTGAAGTTCTCTCATCTTCTATGCCCTTCTCCTTTGTCCTCTCTCTTCTCTAGCCTACTTATTTCATCTCTTGGCCACTATCTCACCCCACTTCCAATAGCACAGAATCATAGTATTTAACTTGGAAGAAACCTTAAGGCCCATAGAATGCAACCCATGCCATGCAGGAATGCACAGCAAAATCACTCTTGGGAGTTGGTCATCCAACCTCTGCTTAAAAACCTTCAGAGAAAGACCACTAAAGTCTATTTCACTGTTCAGTCTGTCTCTTTGGTAATTTGGTTCACATTCTAGCTTCTGGAGCAGCAGAAAACAAGCTTATTCCGTCTTCTACAAGACATCCCTTTCAGATATTTAAAGATGTCTATCATGTCACTCCTCAGTCTCCACTTCTCCAAGCTAAACATAACCAACTCACTAAACCTTTCCTCATAGGGATTGGTTTCCAGACCTTTGATCATCTTGGTTACCCTCTACCAGATACATTCTAGTTTGTCAACATCATTTTTTCAACTGTGCTGCCCAGAATTTGACACAGGATTGCACATGAGGTCTGACCAAAGCATAATAGAGCCAGACTATGATTTCCTTTGCTCTAAATACTATGTTTCTGTTGATGCAGCCTAGAACTGCATTGGCTCTTTTGGCCACCATCTCTCATTTTAGACTCATGTGTAGCTTGTGGTCCACTAATACCGCAAGTCCTTTTCCACATGAACTGCTGTCAAGCCCAGTGTCACCCATCCTGTATTCGTGCATTCCATTTTTCTTGCCTAGATATACTATCATACACTTATCCCTGCTGAAATTCATTTTATTAGTTTTGGCTCAATTTTCCAATCTAGTAAGGTAATTCTGAATCCTGATCCTGTTTTCTTGTTTATTAGCTCTGTTGGAGATTTAGAAGTACAAAAGCCATCTTCATATTTTTTGAAAATGTAAGAAAAAAAAATCTGGAACCCTGTGCTATAATTAATTAATGATTTAACAGGGTATACTTTGTCTCCAAATGCAAAAAGTATTCCAGAACCAGAAGGTATACTATTAAGTACGTTGAATACAATAGTAGAGCGTTTTAACTTGCAGGTGATCAATTCTTTAAGCGGTACAGCTAAAATATGTATTACCCAGTTCTGGCATAACAAGACCCACAACATTATTCCAATATTAACAACTCGGCTGAGAAAGATGTGGGAAGTGTCTTTAATGTTTTAATTAACTTATAAATGAGAACTTAATTATCAGCAGAATAAGCAATTTATTGAAAGATGCGTCTTTATTTATTAATGCATGGAAGAGTTAGCAAAACCATCTTTTAAAAGTTTATTTAGTTTAATTTATGGATGTGTTTGGGTGTATGTTTTGCTTCCTATTTTAGTTTAGATTTTCACTTTGAAATAATAACAGAGTCTGTAATTCTAGATTAGTTTTTTAGCTATCTAACTATCTTATGTAGCATTTCCAAGACTGATCTCACGTTTCGGGTACCGGGCCATTACCATCATAATTCTCCATTGTACAAAAGATTGCTCCTGGGATGGCTAGTGGAGAAACCAGTCTGCTGCATCCCAACCGACAAGAGAACAGACCCCTGTCATTTGCAATGGTTATTGCCTAGCAAGTCAGGACTGGGGGCCTTTCATGAGCCCTACATATTCCCTACACTATTGAATACGTAGTGATCATGAACACAAACTAGTCACAAATACAAAATAAGATCTCAAATCCACAAAACAGTAATACCTTATTAGGCCAAACAAAATGTGCAAAATATATGTTGTAAACTTTCGAAGCTTCACTGGATTCTTCATCAGGCAAAGGTGTTAAAAATTGTACAGGAGAAAGAAAAATATGACAACCACAGGCCTACATTTTGCCAAGATATTGTTATTGTGCTCAGTTAAGATGAAATGAAGGGATATCCATGATGCCAGAGGCCATTCTTACTAGCCACATGGTTCTGGGAGAGTCTCAAAGTCCAGGAATTTAAATTCCACTAGCAACACAAAAAGATGCTTCGTTGGAGATTCAGACAGATCCAAAGGAAGCATCTTTTTGTGCTGCTAACAGAATTTACATTTTATTTCCTAGACTTTAAGACTCTTTGTCTCCCAGAAACGAAATGACCAGAAGAAATGGCCTCTGCCTGCATGGATATCCCTCTGTACTGTCTTAACTGACAACAACAACAACAACAATAACATTTTGGCAAAATGTGGGCCCCAGACTCTAACATTGTTATATTTTTCTTTCTGCTGTATGATTTCTATGTATTTGCCTGATGAAGAAGCCAGTGGAGGGTCAAAACCTTGCATGATGTATTCTGTGCATTTTGGTCGGCCCAATAAAGATTGCTGTTTTGTAGATTTTGGGTGTTATTGTACTTTGCTGAGTGGCCAACACAGCTACCCCAGGATAAGCCACAAATGTGTAACTCTAAGTTACAGATTCATAACTGTGATTGTGAATTCTAGCCAGGTTTTATAAAATGCTATGATGAAAACTCAGCCCGCTTTCATTGTTGAATATATACAAATAATAAGCCTGTTTTCTGAACTAGTTTTTTTTAAATGTGCATGTATGTAAAATCAACCCTGCATTTGGTTGACAAGGTTGGATGCAAGTCATCAATATTTATTATTCTTATATATTTCTCCCTCTTACTAATAAATGAGCTTCTATATAGAGAAACTGTGATACAAGCAGGTAAAATGCAAAGTTAGTTTTCATTGATTTGTCACATAATTTCTCCATGTAGGAGTTCATTTACGAGAAAGAGTAACTGCAGAATAATTGCTGAGAAAAATCACCTCATGGCACGGTGGATACAAATCGATGATTAAAAAAAATTAAAATGGGAGTTTTTAGATTTAAATTGGGTTTTAAAAATCCAATTATGGCAAGCATTTCTCTCTCACACACATAGGTTTTCATGTTATATATATTTTAGGATTTAAAATGAAATCTGAATTTAATATAAACAAACAAGCTAAAGCCTACACTGGTAATCCCTAAAAAATGAGCCATGACTGTCTCTCAGACGCATTGAATTAAAGGCTGCTTCTCTATTGGGGGAAAAGATCTGAAGTTAAGCAGTATGAATAACAGAATAAATCATGTTTTGCATTTATAACTGTGGACTCCCTGCTACCTGACCTAGGGACTTTCATGGGTATCACAGGGGGAATAGGATTAAGAAGATCCCATCTTGCATCTCAGCAGCATCTTATTTGGGTGGCTTTCTTGTCCTGCGCAATGCTTTCCAAACTACCACTAGCACCCAGTTGGTGTTTTATGCATACATAATTAAGATGTAATTCTTCACTAAGTTTCTTCTCAAAGGAAGAAACAAGTATGATCAGCACTTTTCTTCTTGCTGTGAGAAAGTCTTTGAAAACCATATTTTTGGAAGACTGCAGTTCAGGGATTATTCTGTACAAAATTTGCATCTAGTTGCTTTCCACAGAAAAACAGCATTTTTTGCACATAAATATAGTGTTATGTCATACTGAGCACAGAAAAGCTGTTTCCTATGCAGAAAACACCGTTTTCACTGCAAATCAATGATGTGTGAATTTTACACAGAATAAGTCCCCAATTAAAGCTTTTTCTGTGCAGGAAACAACATTTTCTGTGCTGAAAAGAAATATAATTATAGTGTAGTGTAGTGTAGTGTAGTATAGTATAGTATAGTATAGTATAGTATAGGGATGCAGTGACTCAGCGGTTAAGACACTGATGTTTATCACACTATGCTCTTAAAGAGCTACTATTCCAGTGTGACTCCTCTAGCAGCCTCCTGTTGCATGCTGGGATTGGCAGTTTTAAGGAGCTGAACTTCTCTGCCTGAGAATTCTAAATACCCCTCCTTAAAACTGCCAATCCCAGCATGCAACAGGAGGCAGCTAGAGGAGTCACACTGGAATAGTACCTCTTTAAGAGCTCGTCTGATAAACACCACTGACTCTGTGGATTGCAAGACTGGTAGGTTGGCAGTTCGATGCCTGGGTGCTGCATGATGGGGTGAGCTCCCATCACTAGTCCTAGCTTCTGCCAACCTAGCCGTTCAAAAGCATGGAAATACAAGTAGATAAAAAGATACCACTCTGGTGGGAAGGTAAGCAATGTTCAGTGCAGTCATGCTTGCCACACAACCACAGAGACAATGCTGGCTCTTTGGCTTAGTAACGGAGATGAGCACCGCCTACAGTCGGATGCAACTTGACAACCTTGTCAAAGAAAAATACCTTTACTTTTACCTATAGTATAATAGATTATAATTAATATAATACAATATAACATAATACAGAGCCAGGATGGTGTAGTGGTTTGAGCACTGGACTCTGGAGACCAAGGTTTGAGTCCCTGCTCGGACATGGAAACCCCATGGATCACCTTACACAAGTCACAATCTCTCAGCCCCAGAGGGAGGCACTTGCAACTACCTCAGAACAAATCTTGCCAAGAATACTCTGTGATAGGCTTACCTTAGGGTTCCTATAAGTCAGAAACATCTTAAAGGCACACCACAAGTACAACAGTATAGAAATATGATATAATATAATATAATATGACATAACATAAATATAATCTCATGTCATCTCATGTCATCTCATTAAAAGCTGTTTCCTGTACAAAAAACACTTTTTAAAATGCAAATCAATGACATACAATTTTTTTTTTGCGGGATAAACCACCAATCACAGTTGTTTCCGTGCAGGAAACTGTACAGAAAAATGCTGTCTTCTACCTAATCAACCAGAAGTGAATTTTGCACAAAATAAACCATGAAATATGAAGATTGTGATCAGTTCTGAATTCTTCTTCTCGATGTTTTTGAATATTCTTTCCACCTCTACACGTAAATGATGCTACACATGTAGTTAGACTTGAATGTAGTCAGTTCATTGTTGCATAAGCAGAGTGCTACAGGTCTATCCATTGCAAATGAAGTTCTGCATTCTACTCATCAGTGCCTTTAATATACCACTTGATCTACTGGGAATGTGGAAATAGCAGCTGCATTCACAAAGATGCACCTGGCTGCATAATTCAGCAGAAGTGTGGTACAGCACAACAAACACTTAACTACATGAGTGTAAGCATGGTGTAGGATCTTGACTTATGTGTTCATATCAGGACCTCAGTTTAGGAATATTTATCAACCAGCTAACATGGACTTTCGCTATTCCTCACTCTTATCAGTGAATAAATGTATGTGCCTTCAAGTTGCCTGTTTACTTATAGCTACTCTATTAATTTCATAGGGTTTTCTGGGACAAGGGATACTCAGAGATTGTTTAGCCAGTTCATTCCCCTGAAATATAGGCTATTCCATCTGGTATTCCTTGATGGTCCCCAATCCAAGTATGAAACAAGCCTGAGCTTGCTTAGCTTCCAAGATCAGAGGGATCTGGCCCCTTCAGGGCATTTAGGCCTTTTGATGGTTCTTATGGATGGAAGAATCCCAACTGTCCATTTGCAACGACCCTCTTGCTCACAGCAGCTACTCCCTGCTCTCACAGCCATTTAGTTGTAGGGCAGGGTGGAGGTGGCCAGGAAGTGTCCATCTGAGTTCCTTGAGTTGGACACACAATGAGGCAGGTATCCTCCTGGACCTTCTGGGGATTCTCCAGAGCTCTGGAAGATGATGGCCCAAATCAGTGGTAGCCAAAACAGGGTCACAAGTGCCTGTCCAAGGCTTTTTTGGTGGCCCTCAGCCCCTCCAGACTCCCTAGACCTTATTCCAGAGTGACCTTTCCACCCCCGTCCAACTGAATCACCTCTTCTGGAAGCCCTAAGGAGTGAGAGCTTTCCTTTTAGTTAGGTAGCATGCACTATTTAATATTTAAAAATGTGTTTTGAAATCCAGAAGCAGACATTTGCCCAGTTCTGGCTTTCTTTTGTTTCCTTGTTGGTTCCTTTTTGTCAGTCCATGAAATGCAGAAGCAGAAAATGGCTCCTGAATTCAATGCAGTTACACACCCTTGCCTAAATCCTGTTGTTAGTCCCATTTACTATAGAGCCACTGAATCAATTGGATTTACTCACTATTCAACAATTGATTCAATGGGCTGACATTCTAGTTGAAGTAACCAACAGGATACTAGCCAATGTCACATCCAGGAACATAGCTGGCGGTTGGATGCCCAATTCCTTCCCCAGACAACTAAATGATTGCAAGGGAAGACACCTCGATGGCAGGGAGGTAGGTGGCATGCATGAAAAGAGGGATTCTTGGTGCAGCTTTATTCCAAGAGGATCTTGAGAAAATAAGTCTTTTGCTCACAGCCTGCAATGTGCAGTTGTTTCTGAAAAGTTCTGAATACTGACAGCCCCTGCCCCATCCATGTTTACTCAGAAGCAAGCATGCACAGGATCACAACTCTAGCCTTCAAATAAGCAGACTCCTTCTTTGCAACTTTGAAAAAGGGACATTTCTTTTCTCAGCTGAGATAATTCTACAGTGTATGGGCTGCAATGTCCAAAGGTTTTGGATTACACCCCTAGGAGATGTAAAGGCGTCTTTTGTTGCAAATCAATATGTTCTAATTGTTACTTAGCAGTTAGCGTGCCCGCTAAGTTCCTTGCAAAACAAGAAATCTGATTTTCTCTATTCCCTGTGAGCTAAAAAGAACTAGAGGCATGCAGCCGGAAAACTGGCTCACGTTTCAAATTAGGAAGTGCAAGAGTCAGCTTACTTTGACTCTGCATGTCTTGTCCATGTGGCGGTTTCCCCTCAGAATATTTTCTTTCACTTCTGTGTTTCCATTCTCCTCCAGGATCCTCCCACTGGTCATTGTTCTGTTCTTGTCATTGCTTTGATTTCTCTCTTTCCTTTTCTCCTATCTTTGGAAAAGCTGGTCTGCAATCCAAGTATAAGGTGAGCAGTAGGGGGGAGCTCTCAGCCTCTCACAATGGGATGAATTCTGCCCTCCTACTCAGCCCGGGGCTCACCTGGACTTCCTAGGCCATCCTGCCTCTCTTAGCCAGTTGCCTTCTCTGCAAACTGCTGCTTTATGTTCTTATCCTTCCTTCATCCCTTTATCTCTTTTGAACTGTTCAGCCAAATAGAAGCCAAAGGCCTCTGTGGCATTAGGGTAGGGGAGCAAACAGTGAAGTCCATGGTCCACATGTTGCCCTTGAACCCCACAAATATTTAATTCCATTTTTTTGGGAGTAATTGAAAAAAAGGGTCTAAAAGTGACACAAACTGCCCACCAATCTGGCTGTTTCACTCTACTACCTCTCTGAAACCCTCCCATCTCCAAAATCACATTAGTCTGGGAGCACAAAATGGCCCCAAATGGGGATTGAGAGTGATGTGATTTCACTTCTGGTGTGGGGCAAAGGACTGGTCTGACTCACAGTGGGGACTCTGCTACTTGTGCAGTTGGCCTCCTACATCTGGGCCTGTTAGCCAATGACAGTAGTCACTTCATTACTATTTCAGGCACTACCACCCCTCCATGAAATCCCTCGTGATATATACACTGGGAGCATTGGTGTCCTTAGAATTGGTGTCACCTGGTGCGGTCACTCATGGGAGGGGCAGGAATTTTGGGGTGGGGCTTCTGGTGCACGACTTCTGGCACACTTCTGGCATGTGTAGGAGTGCACACGCATGACTGAAGATACCCTGCAAGCCCCCAGGGAACACCCACAGCACATGGGGGGGCCTCTGTGCAGGGTCTATATGGCTTGAAAAGGCTCTGCGAGGGGCCAGAGAGCTGACCTGGTGTCACCCCCCCCCTTGGGTGTTGTGCCCCTTCTGAGGTGTCATCCGGTGTGCTCCCCCACACTCCCCAGTGACACTACTGACTGTGAGAGCCAGTGTAGTGTTATGATTTGAGTGCTGGACTATAACTTTGGAAACCAGGGTTTGAATCCCTGCTTGGATATGAAAAGTCATTAAGGAGTTTATCACAAAAAGGAGATAGGGAGTTTATTCTGTGAATATCCCAGAAAAATTACATAATTACGCAAAATGATTTCACATGACATTGCACAAAACCCAATATTTAAGTGGTCACAAAGCAGCATTAACACACATCTTTTTACTTTCGGGATTTCAGCGACAATGCATTTCTGATATCACTTTATTTGCGCAATTGTGTGTGATAATCATTTGTGTAATTACTCGCCATTTTCGCTTTATTTGTGGGATGCTTTAAATGCACTTTAATCTCTCTTTAATGTCTCCTTGGATATTGATGTGTCCCCCAAATCAGGTACTGTATCCTGTGAAAATAAATATGCCACCACCACCCTCAGCCAGTACATCCTAATCTTTTGCTTTCTTTACATGGGTTTTATTACTCTGGAATGTGGAAGCCTTTTAAACAGGGTTGGATGAGTGAATGAAGGCACTGCCCCGCCAGATAAGAATTCTGCCCCCTTGAAATTTTACTTCAGTCCCCAAATTTCTAGCTTTGCAGACAGTGAGACAATGAAAAATCATTCACACCTAGAATTCTTATATATTTTTGTGTTTGTATTACCTTGGTAACTGTGCTTACCCCTTTTCTTTGGATGCCTAAACTGTATTTCTAAATGCTCAGCTAAAGTTTTACATTGCTCCAATGCTATGAATTTGGAGACTGAAGGAAAATGCCATGGGGGTTAGGAAAAGAATTCTTATTGGGGCAATTCTCTCATATTGCCCTCCCCAGCAGCTATACACCTGCTTCCAGACAGACTGCAAAACTGAAACGTTACTGTCATCATGTGCTCAGTTCTCTTCAATAAGTATGCTTTTGCACATTGAACTGAAGCCTTCTTGCTGAATTTGGCTACAATATGCTCAAACCTGCTCTCTGTTCCATGCTGTTTGCCATAGTAATTGTGTGGGGTTTTACACTGATAGCAGAAAATATCAATTATTTTAGGCATCCCTACATAACGGATATATCTCCAAGGATTGTAAAACAAATCAATTAATGAAAAAGAAGAAAGGGGAGGTGGATCCACCTAGATGTGAACACAGCATTTGGACAGAATTGAATAAATTAAAAAGGTGCATGATACGCAGTGCAAAGATCTGTCTGGAACTCATTTTGGCTTCAGAAGCTTTTGTAAATCTTATTTGAGCATATTTAACTTTTAACCAAAATGGCAAAAGAAATATTGGCATAAAAAACTTAGCCATGCTGTTGTAGCTATACTTTAGCCCCTGAATTAATCCCTATCAAACCCTAAAACCCACCTTAAAAGCCAGTCAGTTGTTTGGAGCAATGGAGATCTGTACCGCTGGTAAGCAAGGTGCTGCAGGATGAAATGACCAGCCTCCTTCTGACAGCAAGATTGACTGTGGTAGAGCATCTCTCCCAGGGCAAAGGAGCTTCTAGGGAGTTGCAGGGGGTTTGGACTGCACCAAGTGACACCTCTGAGGGGGCATCTCCTGGACTGCTTGTGGGAAGGGCTTGCCTTCTGGTGTGTATTGCTCTGCCTCTCCATGGATAGACTGGGACTCCTGGAGACTGAAGGTCCTGGGGAGGACCTGGTTCACCTGCCCACAGATGGCAGGGAAGATGACTGGGACATGTCTGGACACCATGGCAAAAAATTGGAGGCCACTCTCTTCACTGAATAGTGCCTGGACCCCTTTGGGAACTGCAAACAAGGCCTGTGGACTGGAATGGCCTGGGATACGAATGTTCCTTTTGGGTGCCCCACTCCATCAGCCATTACCAGCAAGTAGGCCAGAGCCTTTCTCTTCCACAGCAGCCTGATCTACCCCTGAAGGATCATTGGCCTGGCTGGAAGTGGGGGTGGTTATGAGGCAGTTTGGGGGTACAAACATGAGTTACAGCACTGGGTGACACCACTGTCTGGAACCCCTGCGTTTGCTTCTTGAAGCCTCATTTGCTGGTGGGAGGAGGCTGTCATGTCCTCCTGCATCACCACAGTTGCCATAGTGCCACAGTTGCAGCTATGAACATTCAAAGTCTAACTTGTGCAATCTTAACTGACTATCAGGATGCCTTTCTTTCCTTGGCAAGTAGATGGACTGGACCTAGTATCCCTTGAAATATGCTACTGAACAATGTCACCTTTGTAATACCAGTGGAAAGGGAGGAAGGGAGGAATGGAAGGAACAAAGGAAAAGAAAACAGGTAAGGTTTTCTTTCACACCTCCGGTAAAGAGTTTCACTGCTGAAATTGGCTAAGGAATGGGAGGGCTGTCTCTTTAACAGTGAAGAAACCAACAGCTGTTCTTTCTGCAGACATGCTTGCTAGGACCAAAAGTTTTGGGAAGTTGGTGCATAACTGACAGTTAGATTTATCTCCCCAATAAGCAATCAACATTATAATAAAGGAAAAATGCTTTCCGTGCACCTTTGAGAGCGCATCAGAAATTAATCTAAACATCAAATTAATTATAGTTTGCAAAATGAATAGTGGCTCATGGCCCTAATACTTCTCTGGCTCTTCTCCCTCCCCCCATCAACCCTCCCAGGGGGCTGCCTCCTTCCGAAACCTCTCCTGATTGCCTGGAAGCTGTTTCCGAATGTGGGTGAAGGGCAAGAAGTTTTATGGGCCTTGGGTTTTCATTCATACCTTCCCCATCCACCTGGAGCATTTTCCCTTTTGCCATTAACACAGCACAGCATCTGCCAGAGCATTGCATGTGCTCCAACTGGGATGAAACTTTGTCCAAAGGTCAAGCAAAGGCCAATGTAGGGAACGATTACTTGTACCTGGGACCATCCTCTTTAGAACACAACCAACTTCAGTATGTGTTCACACTCCAAGATTTGCTTGTCCTTAAGAAGAAAGGGATTCTTGATACATCAATTCTTCCCCTTGAGAAAAATGACCAGTCACCACAAGATTGTTCCTAATTCAGATTTTGTATGTGTGTGAAAAATATCTCCACTGTCTATCAGTTCATTTTCAGTCACAAATTAAGTGCTGGCCATGATCTATAAAGTCCAACATGGCTTAGGTCTAGACCATCTGATAGACCATATCTTCCTATTTGAACCTGCAAGAACACTAATATCTCCAGGGGAAGCTTTTGTCTCAGTCCTGCCACCTTCACAGAGTCTCTTGGTGAGGCCTCTGGAACACCTTCCCACAAGAAGCTGACAGGCAAAAATGTTTTTGTTCAAGCAGGTTTTTCTTATGCAATCACTCACAGGGAGTGCATGCTGTTTATTAGGATGTGTGCTTTTTATGTTTTTGACTTACAGGTTTTTAAAATGTAATTTTATACTTTTTAAATGAAATGATTTCAATTGTTTTTAAAATGGTATTGCTAAGTTGTTAACCAGTTTTATCTGTGAGCCAGCTTCAGTCTCATTCCAGGAGATAGGTGCTATATAAATACAGTTGGCCCTAAGAATCCATGGATTCTTTATTCATGGATTCAACCATCCACGGCTTGAGTACTCTCCCCCCCCCCCCAAAAGCAAACCTTGTTTTTGTCATTTTATATAAGGGATGCCTTTTTATTACATGACTGTATTTAATGGGATTTGTGCACGCACATATTTTAGTACTGAGTGTGTGTGTCCTGGAACCAAATCCTGGTGGATACCAAAGGGCCCACTGTGAAAAACTAAAACTAAAATAAAAACCTTGCTTGAGAACCTTTACCACTCCTTTCCCCAAACCCTCCTTTCCAACCTGGCAGCACCCAAACCAAGGACTTTCTGAGGTGCTGCATATCAGGGCACATGAGGGGCAAGATGGGACAACATCACAGAGATAGTTAAGAATCTTCTCCTGGCCCAACTCTCCAATTTAACAGCCAGCAATCACACTGAGCAAAGGAGGTCTGTTTTGCTGGCAATCAGGATGCAGCAGGATGATGTTTCCAGTCTTCTCCTACCAGCAGTCTGCATTGTGGCCATCAGAAACAGAATCAGTGTTGCAACTTTTCATCCCACCACAGATAGCTGGCAGGAGGGGGACTGGAAATGTCATCCTGCTGAGCCCCACTTGTCAGCAGAACAGGCCTGCTGGGTGTTGCAGTTTGTCTGGGGGTATTTTTGAAAGTGGCATAAATATGAATACCAAACACTTGTGAACACGTATGTCAGGCTTGCACATTCATAACAGCTCAATAGGATGCTGACATTTTGTGCAGAAAATAGTGTATTTGCATGAAATACAGACTTGCCTACACAAAAATTTATGACAATCTTAGTTTAGCCATCTTGGCTTGTAGGGAGAGCTCAGGATTGATGTGTCCTAGGGACTTTATCACACAGGGGAAATCGGGGGTTTAAACAGAGATAATCCTATGAAAATCACGCAATTGCAATCAAGATTTTACATGACATCGTGATTAAAGTGCCATTACCCTGGGAATAAACAGGCAATAAACAGCACCAGTCATTCATGGGGAAATCCCATGAATGATTTGTTGCTATTTATTGCCTGTTTATTCCTGGGATAATGGCTCTTTCATTGTGATGCGTATGAAAATGTTAATCGTAATTGCACGATTTTCATGGGCTAATCGCTGTTTAAACCTCCAATTTTCCCCATCTGATAAGGTCCTAGGACCCACTGATTTGTCTTTTTGGCAGTCCAAAGCATCTGTAGTACTCTCCTGCATCACTACATTCCATTTTCTTCCTATCTGCTTTCTTCACTGTCCAGCTTTCACAACTCTACATAGAAATGAGGAATGAGATAACAGGATTCTATAGTATTAAATGATACATTTTTAAACTTCAGGATCTTGCCTAGTTTCTTCATAGCTTCCCTTCCAAGACTTAATCTTCTTCTGATTTCTTGACTACTGTCTCCATTCTCACCAATAACCCAATCGTTGCCAACCCTGATTCACTTAAAAAGGTATCATACCATGGGAATTTAGAAGTTTCTTGATTTCAGTCCAGCAACATTTGCAACCCCCCTCCTTTCCCCCCTTTTCACCAAGATAAACTGTTGCATTGTATGATTTATACTTCCCTTTTAAAAACATGACTTTGCATTAACTCTACTAGGATAGTATCCTAGAAAGCGATTGCTGTTGTGTTTCCTGTATTTAATGAATCTGGAAGAAGCAGGGGCTTCTAACCAGTTGTGGGTGGTGGCTTCCATGCCAATGGGGCTTCAACTCTGGGATTCATCTTGAATTTTAAAGGAGAAGTCTCAAGTGCTGAATGTATTTAGGGAGAAAAGGTCAACACATGGGATAGCTGAGACCGAAACAAATTCACCAGCTGACATGGAAGTCACCAGCTGCCACTGTTTCCAACCCAATATGGAAATCTGAACATGGACACAGTCTTCTGGATGTTGATCATTTATGCTGGTCATAAATTGGATACATGTCTGGGTATCCAGACAAATGCCGATCCAATCTATCTATTAATTATTTTCAAATCCATACACATTCAGGCACACATCTGAATATCTAGCCTAACCTATATTCTGTTGTGATTAGTGGCTTGGATCAGGTCAAGGGAAAGACAGAAAAGGAGAAAAAGGCAATTGACCAAAATGTTAATAATAATAATAATAATAATAATAACAACTCGACACAGATCCAGGGAGTAATCAAGGACCTCTAACCAGTCCTGGGCTGCTGCCACACTGCAAAATGAGTGCTTTCAGTGCCATGGCTCTGTCCTATAGAATCCTGGGATTTGTAGCTTTTTGTGGCCCCAGAGCTCACTGACAGAGAAGGCCAAATATTTCACAATACTTCAGTTCCCAGAATTCCATAGCATTGAGCCATGACAGTTAAAGTTGTATCAAACTGCAGAAATTTTTCAATATAGATGCAGCCCCTGTTGGTGGCTCTCGTGTTGATCCTATGTATAGCTAGGTATGTTGTTGTTGTATTCCTAGGCATATTGTTTCCAACTCATGGTGAGCCTAAGGCAAACCTATCATGTTTTTTCTTGGCAAGATTTGTTCAGAGGGGGTTTGCCTTTGCCTTCCTCTGAGGCTGAGAGAGCGTGATTTGCTCAGGGTCACCCAATGGGTTTCCATGGCTGAGCAGGGATTCAAACCCTGAGCTCAAGAGTCATAGTCCAGTGCTCAAACCACTATACTGTGCTGGCTGGCTAGGCAAATTCATTACACATATTGAAATCAGCCAATAATCCAGGCTGTGTTATTACTTTTTTTTCCAGAACTGCAACAGATCAGAAGTCTCAGTTTTCATTTAAAAATAAATAAGGACAACTGGGCATACTTTACCGCACTGAGCCCACTGACCAATACAACCATTTAGTCATGATAGTAGTCACCTTGCATCTTGAGTGCCTGATCCAGGCAAGGATCTTAAGGGTACAAGGGGAAGGTGAGCGATAGAAGCCCAAGCATTGGAAGTTCAGCACCAGCCCAGTGAGGGCTCCATTATATACACTTCCTGTTTATTTTGATACTCTTACAGTATTCTGCAACTATTAATTCTAGTAATCTTTTATCTTAAGGCAGCCTGTTGGTCTTGATGTACAGTCATCTCATGAAAAGGGCTTTGGCTCAAAAGATGCCGTGTTGAAAGCAGAACGTGTGAAGTGGTGAGAAATGGAATCGTGAGACTTTTGCATTAAATCTGAGACCCCACTTTGCTGAAATCCCAAGAGAAATGTATTTTTCTCATCTCAAGTTATTCCTGCTGCACTGTCAGACAGGTCAGTAACTGGTATTAAAAAGTCAAGTATTATGGATGTATATAGACAGTATCTTGTTTTCACTTGATAATTGTTGGTGATTTATGGCTTTTTCCATTAAAAAATAAAAAAACGTGATCCTACTCACCACTAGACATGCTTACCCCTATTGAAATCAGCCCAAAAGTCCATGCTGAGCTCTTGTGTTTGTTTCCAGAACTGCAGCAGAAATTTCAGTTTCCCGTTCTCTGGTTTGTTGCTATGCAGCTCCTCATGTACCCTTGGACCTGATTAATGGTGGAGTAAAATATTCCACCAACATTTCATGGGAACATGCTGAAGAGCTTGTCTCATAACCTCTTTCTCTAGAATTGGCCTGTGAGCCCTCAGTCCCCGTTTCAGATCTCATTCATACTCATTTATTTATGTATTGGATTTATATCCGGCCTTTCTCCCAAAATGGGATTCAAGGTGGCTGTTTGTGATTTGCTGTTTGTTCTTATTCTAACGCACTCCTGTGTTCCAGCTTACTTGGTGAAAGCATTTTAAGTGTGTGTGTGTGTGTGTGTGTGTGTGTGGCCAGTCACCATTCTGATATGGGCCAGAGGATTCAGAAGATGGGCTTTGCATGGGAGATGGTCAAGACAGAGGATAAAATATAAATCCCCCAGACTACAGGGTTAATTGATCTATTTGGTCTTTCCAAGAGGAGAAAGTCTGAGCTGCTGGAGGAGAGGGGTTAGAAGAAGCATCAGAAAGAAAAGGAGGAGGAGGAAGAAGAAGAAGAAGAAGAAGAAGGAGAAGAAGGAGAAAAAGAAAAAAATGAAGAAGGAGATGATTGAGAAGATGGGAGAAAAAGAGAAGAAAAAGAAAAGGAGAAGAAGAAGAAAATTGAGGAGGAGGACAAAGAAGAAGGAGGAGGGGAAGGAAGAAAAAGAAAAGAAAGAGGTGGAACATGAGTAGGACAAGGAAGAAGGAAGAGAAGGAAGGAAAGAAGAAGGAGAAGTTGGAAAATGAGAAGGAGGAAGACAAAGAAGATGGAGGAAGAGAAGGAAGAAAAAGAAGAAAGAAAAGGAGAAGAAGGAGAAGGTGGAAAATGAGCAAGAGGGCAAAGAAGACTGAGGAAGAGAAGGAAGAAAAAGAAGAAAGAGAAGAAAGAGAAGGTGGAAAATGAGGAGGAGGACAAAGGATGAAGAAGAAGGAAGAAAAGGACACCTAAGAACAAAGGTGAAGAAGAGGATGAGTTGGCAGCTGGTTTGGGGACCATGAGAGAGCTGAGAAATGATTGTTGATGGCAGGAGGTAGATGAATGATGTTGAAAGAGTCCCCACCACCCCACATCACAACATCGCACCCAATACAGAAAACAGCAGCACAAGAAGGAAAAGGAGTGAGGATGGGGAACAACCTACAGAGAATTCAAACACTGGGATCACATGCTCCAACATGCATTTTGATTTGATTTGTTTTGAAAAGTCCTGATGCCAAACCTTCCCTCTCTGGTAAAAGGAGCAGATGCTCTGCTCACTGGAGTTGATTCCCACCCTCCTGGTCATCCAACCTCACTCAACATCCCACCAGCTGAGGACTGGGGACCTACCAGTTTCCTTCTCTATCTCTTTCCCTTTCCACCCCATCTCTACTTTTGCAGGAAGCTTTTCCATTCCCACCCGCTGCCCTAATCCAGTTTCGCTCTCCATTGTTCCCTTCCCCTCAATGCAACACACTTTCCCATTCCCTAGAACCAGGATTTGGGATTTCTTTTTTTTTTT
>NC_056523.1:329067704-329104470 GCF_019175285.1 Sceloporus undulatus | reverse complement strand
TATATCAACATTTTAAGAACACTAACAGCCTCATGTGAAAATCTTTTAAATACAAAGAGGTGTTATGGCACATATCAACAAGGCAGCTGTTATTTCTTCTCTCTATTGAATGCATGTCCCCATTCTTACATGGTGGCCTATGCTGAGGGCATGGCTTTTTCAGAGTGTGGGCATCTCTCAATGAAGAAATTTCTCCCTTTTGTGTGTGTGTTTATTTATTGGGCACAATCTGATGGTAATCTTTCCAGATTCTTAGAAGAAGCTGGAGTGTAACAATGCCAGCTCCACAGAACTTCACAGTGAGAAGGAATGGCTCAATTCAAAACTTAAGAGAAGAAGAAAGGACTAGTTCTACAGAAAGCCAGCCCTAGTCATCAAGGACAATGTCTTTCCTGCTGGCCACAGAAAATTCAGTGTGGGAACCTATAAGACATTGACAGGAAGCACTGAACGCCTGGAGAAATGGTATGATGTTGAAATGTCATTTCTATAAAAACGAATGTTAGTGCTCTCACTTTATAAGGATGTGAAATAAGAAGATTTTCAGGTCCATGCTAGAGCAATGTGTGTGTGCATGCGCCTTCATGTTGCCCATCTATTTATGGTGATTTCATGGATTTTTATAGGGTTTTCTTAGGCAAGGAATACTCAGTGGTGGTTTTCCCATTCTGTTCTCTGAAATATAGCCTGATATTCATTGGAGGTCTCCCATCCAAGTATTAACTAGGGCTGACCCTGCTTAGCTTCCAAGATCAGACAAGATCTGGTGCCTTTTATTTAGTCTAGAGTGCTGCACACTGAGATTGACAATGACCTTGAAATCTGATCTCAGTTTAGGGGGAAAAATCTCCAAGATTATCCTCAGCCAGGGTTGGCAACTCTAAATTACCTCCAAGCTCTGTCTGTAAGGCATGCGGATAGATGGACAACCTGTCTAACAAGGAAAAGAGTTAAATGACCTCTAAATTCCTTAGCTTCTGAATGAAAAAGCCCTACCTTACTCATGTTATGATAATGGACTCTTAATCCAGAAATAAATCTTCATTGTGTTGATATAAAGCCATAGGCTTTACTTAAGAAATAAGGAATATTAGGAGGTATTCCTAAGAATACTTAGGAAGTAATAAAATGGTGGTGGGGAAGCTCCATTGTACTCAGTGGGACTAATTTCTGAGTAAACATGCTTAGGACTGTGTTGGTAAACATATTACTGTATATGCTCATGTATAAGTCTAGAAATTTTAGTGAAAAACTGACCCAAAAAACATTAGCTGGTTTATTTATGGATCAGTGCAGTACTTACATTGACCTGTGGATAAACTGATTCATGTATATTGGGTCAATTTTTTGACTAAAATTTCTAGTTAAAGGAACCATCCTCTGGTGAAAAGCAAGAGTGTAACCTGTTCTGGAAGCACTGACCCTCTTCTGCTATCTCAGCCATCCAGTCTTTAGTGTGAGCACAAACAGTTATGTTTACTGGAATTTTGTCAATTCTTTGGCATCTTTTTTCCTTTGTTTTGTCCTTTACATCCTTTCTTACATGACTCTACGTTTTACCCATTGACCTTCCCATGGGCTGTATCAAAATCCATAATCCCAAAACCTGCCCTCGATTTAAACATGAGGACGATTTATACTTGAGTATATATGGTAGGTCAAGGTTGCTCAGAAAATAAATTCATTCAACTGGAATAAAGAGTTCACCTGGTGGATCTTGAAGTGATCAGCAAGGATTCCTGTAAAGTGTAAAGATATACAACTGAGCATTAAAGTTAGAATTGTCCAAGCCATTGTATTCCCCACCACCAATTACAGATGTGAGAGCTGGACAATAAAGAAAGCAGACAAGAAGAAAATCAACTCATTTGAGATCCAGTGTGGCAAACTATAGGACATTGACTGAGTGCTGAGGATACTGTGGATGGCCAAAAAGACAAATGGTCCTAGAACAAATCAAGCCAGAACTATCCCTGGAAGCTAAGATGATGAAACTGAGGTTGTCGTACTTTGGCCACATTATGAGAAGGCATGACTCTTTAGAAAATACAATAATGCCAAGAAAGGTAGAAGGTACAGAGACTGCATGCTAGATGGATGGACTTAATCAAGGAGGTCATGGGCCTGAATCTGCAGGAGCTGAGCAGTGCAGTGGAGGATAGAGGGTCTTGGAGATGTCCCATCCATAGGGTCACCTTGAGTTAGGGATGACGTGAGGGTCATTAACAACAACAAAGGATTCCTAATTCCCAATTGTTTTTATAGTGGCAACAAACAAATTATGATGTGTTTTTGCTATTTCACACTACACAGTTATAGTCCTATGATTCTGCTGTAATTGCTATGGCTATATTTTATGGAATCCTGAAATTTGTAATCTGGTGGTGCATCAGAGCTCTTTGGGAGAGAATTCCAAATACCCCTTTCTAAACCTTGAAACCCAGGATTTCATAGAGAACCACAGCAGCTAAAGTCGAATAATTGCGTTGTGAAAAAAGGCCCCAAGAAAGCTGAGGAAACAAGATGTGGGAAGAACAGTGAGCACCATTCATTTCTGGTATACAAATTTGTAGGCACAGAAATCTTTTTAATTTTAAGGCCTAAATCAAGTTGTTAGTCTAACTAAAGTAAATTCACTGAAGGAATAGAATTGGTATGAGTGTTATCTTAGCAATACTCCATACATGGCTTGGGCCCAGGATACCTGAAGTACCGCCTCTCCCCATATATTCCGTCCTGCACCCTCAGAACATCTGGGCAGCAACTCCTTAGGGTGCCTGGGGCTAGGCTGTCCTCCACTACGAGGAGGACATTCTCCATCGCCGCCCCGGCCCTTTGGAACACGCTGCCCACGGAGCTCCGCTCGATTACCTCCCTGGCCCAATTTAGAAAGGATTTGAAAACCTTTCTCTTCCATCGTGCATTCCCCGATTAAAAGTCCAGTGGGCCTCCCTTCCTCTTCTGTGGCAAAGAGGATGGGCTACGGGGGTTTTATATCGTTGTTGTTTTATTGCACTTGTATTGTATTTTTATTGTATGGTTACACTTTGTATTTTATCATGTTGTAAACCGCCCTGATCTGTGGAAGGGCGGTATAAAAATAAAACTATTATTATCATCATCATCATCATCATCATCATCATCATCATCATATACTTTTCATTGTAGTTGTGTATCCTTTACTTTGCATTGCAAGTGGACATGGTATATTGTGATTTGAGCAATGGTACTTAGTTATTGGCATATTGCTATTCTGCATGAGGGCTGAGTAACACTCATGTAGCATATCTTCACATGTAGGTATTTAAGACACTAGATCGTGGAAGCTGAGTAAGGTCAGCCCCGGTTAGTAGTTGGATGCTTTAACCTAAATTTCAGAGAAAAGAGTTTCCAAAATCACCTCTGAGTATTCCTGGCCTAAGAAAACTCTAGGAAATTCATGGGCTTGTCATAAATCTACACTTAAGTGGTGGTTACACTATATCCCCTTTCTGTTTCTCTGAATGTGGTTGCTTTTTCTGAATCAAGAAGTGCATTGAGGACATTGATGGTTATGCACCATCCAAGAATGCAAAACGGCATGTGTAACAGGTCTACTGGCTGAATTCCATTTATATAACTGTACCATCAGTACAGATGTTATGCCATAGCCCCAAAAGGACAACTACATGCAAAGGGAATCTACCTGCTCTTAAAGAACGAACAGTATTCTAGCAAATATTTTCATGCAAATATTTTTTTAAAAAATATGGTCCCAGGTGTGCAGAATCTTGACCTCAAACAAATCAAGAAAGAAGTGACAGATGTGTGTGATAGAGAGGGAGGCTTATGAAACACTGTCAGAGATTCTTGAGGTTTACGGGGCTATTGAGAGTGAAGGTTCTTCATCTGGACGCTGAAATATCATTCTGGATGTTTTTCTGTGGACAGGAACATGGACAGGTACTGACTTCAGTCTTCTACTATTTCTTGGCAATTGAATGAAATTTGTCCTTTCATTTAAAAGGCATGGGGTTGTCAAGTAGAGAGGAAGAAAACAGACATGAAAAACATGGCTTCGCTTTTCTAATTGCATCTAAGTCAAATGTCTGACAGAGAGTTCCATTCTTGAAGAAAACTTTTGCACGGCAGTGTTTTCCTCTGTGTTCTGCTACTAACATAAATGTAAGATTGGGATTTAGCTTTAGTCTTACTTATAGTATAGGATTAATAGTTCAGCATTAATTGTCCCTGACTATGATTTTTCTACATGTCACTAAGAATGTTAATTCACTATCAGTGTTCACAAGAACAATGGAAAAGCAAGTCAGGTGTTCCTGTTGGGTAATTATTGGAGATGGACCTTTGCAAAGAGACATGACACAATAGACCCAATTTCTCATCTATTAGTAAAGAAATTTCACACTGGGAAGCATCCATCATGAATTTTAGGCAGAACTATAAGAAGAGCACTGAACCTGGATTGGAATGATGCTCTATGTCAAACATACCAGAGTTAGGCATATTGAATCAACACCATCAGGTTGACAGTTCGATGCCCAAGTGCTGCATGATGGGGTGAGCTCCTGTCAATTGTCCCAGCTTCTGCCAGCCTAGCAGTTCGAAAGCATGCAAATGCAAGTAGATAAATAGGTACCACTTTGGAGGGAAGGTAACAGCATTTGCTGCAGCCATGCTAGCTACGTGGCCATCAAAGTCATCTTTGGACAATGCAGGCTTTTCAGTTTTTTGACAGAGATGAGCCGTGCTCCCTACAATCTGACATAACTAGATATTCATGGCAAGGGGTTACTTTTACCTTTGCACAAGTTACATTTCTACAAGTGTAACCATTGCATATGGGCACAAGTGTAACCATTGAATGTGGGCCTAAATCTTGTTTTAGTCTGGTGAAGAGTACAGCCACTGAATCAACTGGATTTACCTGCATGTTGTCTCCTTATTCTACAATGGATTCAGTGGGTCTGCTCAAGTTGGGATTAAGTAATAAGATTCCAGCATGTAGTTGTGCCTTCTTGGATGGTGTGCAACTACTCCCCAGTACCTGCAGTGTACCAATTGATTCACTAGGATTTTGGGAAGAGCCACTATTACACAATGGGAAAAATACAATTCTGGCACATTGGCCAATACAAAATCAGTTACAAAATGAGGGTAGAAAGTTGGTGTTACCACTGTATGACTATGGCTGTATCTACACTACCCAAATTAAAGTGGTTTGACACCACTTTAACTGCCATGGCTCAATGCTATGGAATTATGGGATTTGTAGTTTTGTGAGATATTTAGCCTTCACTGTCAGAGAGCTCTGGAGTCACAACAAACTAAAAACCTCAGGATTTTATAGGGTCAAGCCATGACAGTCCAAGTGGTGTCAAACTGCATTAATTCTGCAGTGTGGCAGTGGAGATCTACACTGTACAAGCATGATGTAAGATCTTGGCCATAGTAAAAATGCACACTTTCACTCACTTTTGTATTTCATTCAATGCATAATATCCTGTTGACCCTCGAAAACTAACATTGCTTTCTGAGTGACTTACTGAGGAGTCAATCTGAGGATCCAGCAAACCAAGGGCTAAACTATTTTTTCCCCTTTCTTGGAGGGGCAGGTGGGAGGGAAAGGAATGGGGATATACTACATAGAAGAGCAGGATTTTTAATGTTCTGGCTTTCTTCATCAGGGCATAATTATAGTGTCATAACACAGCAAATTACAACTTTGCCTTTCCCGTTAGAGAGAGGAGTTCACCACGGTGCTCCCCCCTTTTTATTGGCTATTACTCATCCCCTCGGCTGGCAGGGGTAGTTCCGCCGAGTCAGGATTCTGACAGATGCCCATTTAAAGCTCATTAAAATTCCCAGGCCCTGGTGTGATTGAAGGCACTTTCTCCCTCCACATTTTCTTTTTGGATTAATAGAAAATGAAGCCCTTATGAAGACTTGCTAAGCAGAATTTCCCGGCTACGTTGCTAAAAGGAACAGCCAATCCCTTCCAACACGTGTACCTCCTGGAGGCTGCAAAGTTGTGGCAGGACTTATTCCAACATGGTGGGATAGGGCCAACTGTTTCAGTTTGGCAGGGACAGTCCCAATTAATCCTCTGTCATCTCACTTTTTCAGCTGCTTTTAAAATGTCCCAGTTCCTCGCTCCTCCTCTCACTTTCTCCCTTTCTCCTCAGCTTACTTCAATTGCTGAAACTGAGTTGAAAATACAAAAGTAGTTTGCACTCAGTTAACACAGCAGGGAAGAGAGGAAATCAAGGAGCAGAATCTTGACCTTCCAAGTTAACACAGGCAAAAGCAAACTGCTGCAGCTTTTCTTAGGTTGTATGCTCTTCTTCATTAATAATGTTTGCTATCTTGACCACAGTTTGATGTTGCTTGGCCACACATGTCCCAGTTTTCATCTGTGAAATGTTGGAGAGTATGCAGACTGGATTTAATGTGATATGCTAATGAATCAATGAACCCACCCTACTCCATCCCAACTAACAGGGAGTTATAGAAACAGAAATTAGAAGCTAAGGGAGTTATAAAAACAGAACCAAGGGAGTTATAGAAACAGAACTCTGCAAGGGATCAGAAATACTAATGTATGAAAAAGTTAATTTCTCCTGCTGCCATTTCCAAACTCCCCCAGCCAGCATGGCCATCGCTGGTTGAGAGCTCCTGGAAATTGTGAACTGAGAAAAATAAATTGTCTAAGCTGTACTCCATGCTCTCCACAAAGCAAGGCAAAAGTATCTTCCCTAACATCTTCAAAAATAGAGTGTGTGTCCCCCAGTAATCTTAGTGCAAAGTTCCAGATTATTCAAGGCCATGTATTCCAATGAGTGTTTCCTTTCATTCCAGACCTAAGAAACTTCATAGGATATAGAGAAAACTTCTATTGGCCTTTGAGAACTATAAAGGAAGAGCCAGGACTGAACAGATATGGGATATCTCCCTCAGAGGCTGGAAAAACATTGGCTCAGATCCTGCCCCAAACATGAAGCCATATGTGGCGGACTTCAAGTGAAGCACAGAAATATTGGACACAAAATGCTGGAAGATATCTCTAAGATAAAAATTCAGTGGACATCAGAGACTTTCCTGTTGGGACTATTGGATGATGTACTGGGAAAGAATTATGGAAGGATACTGCAGTATGTGATTATAGTATCAAGAATTGAATTGTCTATGCTCAAAGGTGGAAGGAAGCTGCTACTCCGGCTCAACAAGATTGTTTGGCAAAGATAGTTGAACTTGCTGAAATGGACAAACTGACAACTCTGATTAAGGAGAAATCCTTGACAACATTTTTTAAAAGTTTGGGAGACGTTTCTTTTCTAACTTCCTTTTAGGGTCAGCTAACAGTTTTAGGTTTTGTAAAATGAACTTAATTTGCTTATATTGTAGAAACTTTGTATACTGTGAATTAAATGAAGTTTAGTAACCGGAAGATATAACCATAGGTTTTTGTTTGGGGGGGGGGGGGAAGTCAGCATGTTTGTTAGGATTTTTTTGTGGTATATTAGGATTGTTGAATTTTATTTGTAGTTTTTGTATGGTAGTTTTTAGTTTTACACACACACACACACACACACACAGTATTTGTGTTTGTTGCTGTGTTGTGTGTAATAAAAATGAATTATAGTTTTGTCTTTTGTGTGTGTGCATGATTGAGGGTTTTTGTGGGTTTTTTGAGCAAAGAAACAAGAGCCTTCCCCACAAAAGTGGCTATTTGTTTGTGTAAGACTGCTGGATGTCAGGCAAAAAACCCCCAGCATTCTTTCATTTAAAAATCAGCAATGTGAGTTATTATGAAAGAGTATTTTTTCACAAAGAACAGTGATCCTGAACAAAGCCATGTGACTATTTTCTGTGCATGTATGATCACTAGTTTTTGAGCATGCAAACTCTCGAGGGCAACTTGACTTGTCTAGACCAGTCCAATGTTTACCACAGACAAGTTAAACAGGGAAGACATACTGCTCTCTAGACTGGGCTGGGGTTCACAGCAGTCATGGTCTTGCTTTTGGCTGCTTTTGACTCTCAAAACTGTCTTTGTGGCCCTTCACTTGCTCAGAATCCCTGGATGGGACAATCTTTTCCTGATTGTACCCAAAAAGAGTGAATTGCCTCTCTGGGAAGCTTCCAAGGATGTCAATTCACTTTGTACATAAGTTGCTATCCTCCCAACCTTGTATTATTTAACAAACAAGCAAGCAAAAAACGCTTGCACAGAGCTAGCATCCAATGGTCCCGTTATGGATTTGTAACCTCTAGTTACAGATCCCAGCTGCTTAGTAGTCAGTAACACAGTGTACTCTTGCTATAAAACTGTGCAAATGCCCCTCAATCCATGTTAAAAACAAGCAGCAGGATCAAACGAAGTAGGTCTGTTTAGCTGGCAATCAGGGCACAAGGATGATGATGTTTCCAATCGTCTCCCACCAGCAACTGAGGTTGTGACAAGGACTTGTGACAAGGCTCTTGCTTCTCATGGTGGCATCTTCACTCGCAGGTGGGAAGGAATTGGGAACTTCCTCCTCCTTGTCCCTGATCCCTAGCTACAGGTACAGGTACCATATGAAGCATAATCTGGAGAGGGACCTCCCTAGAAGTGTGTAAATGCTTGGGAATGCTCAAGTAGGAGGAGATATACTTTCTGTTCCACTGAGGTAAAAGCTTTGGCCTTGTGCAGTGGGGAACTATCTTTTCCTTTATTTATTTATTCATTTCATTTCTATGCTGCCTTTCTCCCAAGGCAGCTCACCAGTACATCTTTGGCATAATGCTGCAGAACCATAGAGGCTGAATCTCACTTGTCTGAAATGCTTGGAACTAGAAGTGTGGTAGATTTTGGATTTCCCCCCCCCCCACCAGATTTTGGAATATTTGCATATACATAATGAGATATCTTGGAGATAGGTCCCAAGTCTAAATATGAAATTCTTGTATGTTTCATATACACCTCATACATATAGCCTGGATGTAATTTGATATGGGATATATTTTTAAATAATATTGTGCATGAAATAAAGTAATAACGAACTGTCAGTAAGCAAATCACTATCTCAGTCACTCAGGGAAAAAAGTTTTGGATTGGGGAGTATTTTCAGATTGTGTAATTCTGGAATGGAAGCTCAACCTGGAGTGTGCTTCTGACCACTTGCTGTTTTGCTTTTAATCATTTTGGCATTTTTGGCAGTCAGGCCACACTGGGGAATCCAGCCGTGTAGAATGAGAGAGGAATCTATGTTGCCCTTTGCCTGTAGGAGAAACACTTCATAGGCTAGTGCTATATTGGCAGTACTTATGTGTATGGCATTACAAAGCTGTGTGGCTACAATCTGGTGTTTCTCAAGCTGTAGAAAAAGTAGTCCGTGTCCAGTGTGGTATCCCATAGACTCACCTTCTCTCTGTTGCTGTGGGATCATGGGAGGCGGCTGTGGGAAGGCTTGGCTTATCTGACCATAGGCAGCAGGGTAAGCAGCTATAGGGGAAAAAGGAGGAGAGAAGAAAGAAGGAAAGATGTCAGGATCATTGTAGAACCAGCATGTTACCCCAGTAATGGTCCCAAGTGAGTTGATTCTCATAAGGGCAGGAGGGGCACTTTGTCACATGAACATGAAAGAACAGGAGTTCTAAAAAGAGGGAATTCCCATATCCACAACTTGTGAAGGAAGTCGCTCTTGGGAAACAGGTCAATTGCATATGTGAATGCCTAACACTTGACAATTTAAGTGAGTGTGTTGTAGTGGTGCTACCATTGAGCAGCACTGTATTCCTAACTCGGTGATGCAGGTGAGGGCCAGAAGACAGGTAAGAAGATGGATCAGATTCAGAAGATATATCTGTTGGAAGACCTCAGGTAGCTGGCAGTTGATAGACACAGAGAGCATCTACTTAAATAATTTAAGTGCTGTAACTCCATCCTATGGAATTGTGGGATTTATAGTTTTACAAGATATTCAGCCTTCTCCACCAAAGAATCCTGGTGCTCCAGAAAACTTTAAATCCCAGGATTCTGTAAGAAGGAGCCATGGCAGATAAAGTGGTGTCAAATAACGTTATTTCTACAATGGAGATTCACTGATAGCACCTGCTGGTGTTTTCTATCTCAGTGAGGGGTGTGTGTGAATTCACTCCATAGTCTACCTAGGAGCTATCCAAGGTGCTTAACTCTAGTTTAAAAATGGGTTTAGCATCTTGGATAGCACTTTTAAAGTTCAGGCTAAAATCCTGAGTGGATCTCTCCCTAGCACTGAAATGGGAGACACCAGTTCCCCAAGCATAAATAAGAGTATTTGGCTCCTATTGGTTTAACAATAGCAACAATTAGCAGCACTCACCCAAAATTATTTTTCTAAATAGTTGTACTAGAAAACACTGTTGACCCTCCATATCTGTGGATTCTGCATCCACAGATTTAATCATCCATGGCCTGAAAGCATTAAAAACAACAACAAACAAACCCCAAATGTCAACCTTGATCTTGCCATTTTATATAAGGGATACCATTTTACTACACCATTGTATATAATGAGACATCCATCCATCGATGTTGGCATCCATGGGGGATCCAGGAACAAACCCTAGCAGATATCAAGGGCCCATGGTGTGGGAAACCAGTCACAATCCTTTGCGTGTGTAGGGACTGTGAATCAACTTCTGACAATGAAACAAAGTCATGGGTTGAAGCATGTGCAGTGAACCCTCTATCACCAATCCATAATTCTGAGTTTTGGCCTGTTCAGCAGACCTAAAGGTTTCCATAAAAGGCAAAATAGAAATGTCCAGCCTGGAATTTGCCCATTCTTGCCATGGGCTACATCCATGTGTGGAAACTTGAGGATCACACTGGAAATACATGATGATAGGAAGAGCCATAGCTCATCTGTGCAGTCCAAGAATGAAGGCACAGGGAAAGATGTCATAAGGCTGGGATCCTGTTGGGTAGCCCCAAGTAGTGCTCACTAACACTGAAGAGTGAGTCAACATATTAGTGTTGTTGCATGCCTTCAAATCTTTTCTGACTTATGGTGACTCAAAGGGAAACCTATCACATTGTTTTCTTCACAGGATTTTTTTTCCAGAGGGGATTTGCTTTTGCCTTCCTTGGAGGCTGAGAGAGTGTGACTTGACCAAGGTCACCCAATGGATTTCCATGGCCAAGTGAGGATTCAAACTCTCATCTCTACAGTCGTAGACCAACATTCAAACCACTATATCACACTCAGCAGGGTGGAGCCCTGGTGTCTGGTGGTTAAATGCCTGTACTGCAGCCACTCACTCACAAACCACAAGGTTGTGAGTTTAATATCATCCAGAGGTCCCAGGTCAACTCATCCTGGCATCCTTCCATAGGTCACTAAAAGGAGTACACAACCTGTTGGGGGCAATTAGCTAACACTTTGTAAACTGCTTAGTACATCAGTAAACACTATAGAAATGTACTTGCTACTTGCTAAGGAGGTACAAACTTGGTCTTCCAAGTAGGATGCCTGAGTTAGACTTCAGTTTGCAACAACTGAAGCAAAAGGATTGAAAATAAAAGAAGTAAAGAGGAACCAGGATATGTTACAAATAGCTGAAATAATGGGACAACAGATTATTAACTGGGGCTCTCCCTGCCAAATCAGGATGGCTGGAGGGTGTGTTTCCTTTCCTTATATAAATTACTATCTAGATGCATTTGTTCTGAGATTACTTTCTTTCCCAAGTCAACTAAAGTCCTCATTGTGCAGAAAGGGTATTTTCATTTACCCATTTAAGCACTGCAAACCAAGGCAAACAGCATACTAGTTTGCATCAGTGACCCATCTTCAAGGACCCGAAGTCTTACCATCTGAGAAGAAAACATGTGATCTCAGGGTTACTGATAACATTAATTCAGCCCTATCTCCACACTATAAGGACCAAAAATTTCTTCTTTAACAAGAGAGAACGAGGGAGAGTAGAAATTCTCAGCACACAGTCATGCTACAAACAATGCTATAGTTATAGAATATCATGAAATATGCCCCCAACAAGAAACATTTACAGTAATCAATGTGGGGAGTGGATGGCCAAAAGAATTTTGTTTCAAATAAATTATGTTTTACCCCAACTACTCTGCATTTTAAATACTGTTAAATGCAGTTATTGTTTAAATCCAATTGTTAGTCCCAGCTAGACTAAAGCAGTAAAACAAGGGCACCTTGGACCCTGTGCAAGGAGAAAGGCAGGATATAAATTAAAAGAATAAAATAAATTTTGAAAATTACATAAAACAAATAAAGAACTCTATGGGGCCCAGGGACAGGAGATCTTGGAGGGCTCCATCTAGCTCACATATAGTCATCTTTTGCTTCCCAAAATGACCCCAAACACCCTCTGGGAATGCAGGAAGCAATTTTGCGATATTTTGCAATCTCTCCATGCCATTTTAGGTCCAAAGGAAACTTATTTTTTAAACAAAAAGAAATGAACTGAATGTCACTTCCAGTTCACTTTCTTTTAAAAATTTTAATGCCTCCATTGGCCCTAAAATAGTTGATGGGGGGGGGGGTTGGTGAAATTGCTCCTAGTGGCTTTTAAAGAACACTTGTCAGGATTTGGGCCAACTAAAAGAAAAAACCATGCATGGGAAAAAATGAACCCAGAGGAATCCCACAAAAATATCCTTAGAGGCTGTGTGAGGTCCACAGACCACTTTGCCTACCCCTCAATAAATCAGTAGAAACCTGGCAAGGCCACACTTATGTATATTCCATTAATTCAGCCTGTCTACTATAGTATGGACTAGCAATCTCTGTGTTAAACTGTCTGCCTTTCAGAAACTTTGTGCTTTCCCCTGCTCTTTATATGATTTCATTGTTACCGCTTATCATGTCATGTGGAAGCAAAGGGATCTTCTAGTGCCTTCCAGACTAACTGTGTGAAAGAAATTGTCATATGAGCTCCTTCCTTTGTACCTGGGCAAGTGTCTTGAACAGGCTGATGGACTTCCACTCCATCTGGCTCTATTTTATGGAGACAGAATTTAGAGACTTAGGGGCTGTGTAGAAGGCGGCTAAATGCCGCCTATTTTTGCCAAAGAAGGAGGCCACAGCAACCACATGCCATAGCCTCCAGAGGGACCAAAAAGAACCTGCTTCTGGGTGAGATTTTTTGCATCCTGGAAGGGGTGCCATAGGTGCACTCAGGCACCATGATGATGCCCCTTGTGTGCAGTGTCATTTGGGTACAGTGCATGACGAGTGTCATCATGGTGTGCACCATGTAAATGGGCATGCACCAAAATGGTGCCTGGGTGGTGCAGTGAGAGCTCAGAGCGTCCTGACACTTAGCCCTCACCACACCTATAGGCCGGCACAAAGTGTTGGTCTGTAGAGCCCCATAGCCATGTTAGTCTGGAATATCAGTATGATCAGTACATCAATATATTTACAAAAGCTTATGCTCAAAGTTGCTACAAGATCCTCTTGCATACTGATATTCCAGACTAGCACAACTACATCTCTAAATTTTACCCCTGTGTTATGTGGACTTGGTCATTTTTCACGAGTTGCATTGGCCTAAATCTAGTTGCTGGCCACACCAAAAGTAAAGCCACCAAATCAATTAGATTTCCATATGCCTGATATTGATTCAAAGGGTCTCCTGAAGATAGGAACAGCAATTGGATTTAGGGCATACTTGTTAGTGTTCTTGGGTGCAGAAAAGTGGAGTACAGTCGACCCTGGGTATCCATGGATCTGGTATCCACGGATTTCAGCATCTGCAGATTGAAATGATTTTTTAAAACCTGGGATTGATGGCAGCCAGGTGGAGAAACAGTCTCAGGGCAGTAAGGAATGCTGACATTCAGGGACACATTGTTCCTGCTTCTGGTATGATTTGACACAACAGTCTCCTGCTTTGGGAGTTAAGAAGAGGAAGAACCCCTGGATTCCTTCTTCACCCCACTCCTGAAGCTGGAAGTTGCTGCCTCCCATTGATGCACCAATACTTGCTGCTTCTGGCTGTCATATTAACTCCTTCCCATGACAGATTTCAATCAGTCAAGACTGGAGGGGAAGGCAAGACCTGAGCATCATGCCTACATTCTTTCTGCTTCCTGGGAGCATCCCAGCCACCCCCTCTGAGTGAAATATAGCAGAAACAGGAAGAATGTGTCTTTGGCACCTGGGCCTTTCCTCTTCAACCATCCTTCATGCCCTGAGTCTGCTTCTCAGCCTAGCTGCCTTCAGTCATAGGTAAATTTATATTTAAATATTTACTTGAACATCTGCAGTTTTTTACATCCATGGAGGGTCCTGAAACCAAATCTCAAAAGATTCTAAGGGCCCACTGTATATATATTTCACATAGGTAAATAAATTGCCCCGGGGAGGGGTGGGTTTCAAGTAACAGTCAGTGGTGGTGAATCTACTTTTGGGTTTAATTCCAAGACTTTGAAAGAGCTATCCAAGGTACTGAATTTTAATCCCTGCTGAAATTCAGCACCTTGGATAGCTTCTATAAAATATAAACCAGAGTGGAGTCACCATACCCCTGAGATGAAGGTTGCTGGTGTCTACATTTTGGGCTAACTCCAAATGGTATGCTTGGAATTCTGAAATGCAACATTTATGGATATAATGGCCATTATGAAGTGTGTTGACATGTCATCGGGTACTGCGCAGGTGAAAGTTTTATTGGGGGAAAGTGTTAATACTAACGACCTGCATACTGCTGCACTCCAGCGTAGGCTTGCTGCAAGGGATCGGCTGCAGTGGGACTCTGTGCTGTGAAGACACAAGAGAGAAAGAGGAGGGGATTAAAGGCAGATGGATAAGACAAGGTCACCTGGGGATGCAGAATACAATTTTGGATATGAGGTGGACACAGTTCTACATTAAATCCTAAAGCTCCTTTGCCAAGGAGGACAATGATGATTACAATTACTGATGATGATGATGACAGGATCAGTGAATTGGGCCAAGGGCCATCTACACTGCAGAATTAATGCAGTTTGACACTGTTTCAGCTGCCATGGCTCAATACTACTGAATTCTGGGATTTGTAGCTTTGGGAGATATTTAGCTGCCTCTATCAGAGAGCTCTGGTGCCACAGCAAACTAAAAATTGCAGGATTCCATAGAATGGACTCATGAGAGTTAAAGCAGTGTCAAACTGCATTCAGTCTGCTGTGTGGCATTAACCGCAGACCAACCCACTTCCAGTACAAAAAAAATCTACTGCTGAAATATCCCTGAAAGATGTCCATACAACCTTGATTTAAAGCCCTCCAATGATCCCCTTCTGAAGGACTCTATCCCACTGTCTAACAGCTCATACCAGCCTGATAATGCTGATGCTGATCCATTCACTTACATCCCACCCTTTATTCCAAACTGGGATTCAAGGTAGCTTTCCAAAATGCAAACAAGTACAGGAAAAGAGATTCCAGCTCAACATAAGGAGGAACTTCCTGACAGTAAGGGCTGTTCGACAGTGGAACACACTCCCTTGGTGGAGTCTCCTTCCCTGGAGGTCTTTAAACAGAGGCTGGATGGCCATCTGTCAGGAATGCTTTGATTGAGATTTTCTGAATGACAGGGGGTTGGACTGGATGGCCCTTGTGGTCTCTTCCAACTCTATGATTCTATGATTCAGATAAAAGCACATACAAAGGAAGAAGTAAAAATGTACAAAAGCGTATTGTTAAAAATGCAAATAAATTATCAACAGAATTAAAACCATTTAAAACATCTGTAAAATGCAAATTAAGAAGGCACACTTTTTTTTAGATAAAACAAAATATGAACTTTATTGAACAAAGGGTTTAAACAGATATGACTTGAACTAAATGGTATTAAACCGCTGTTAGTTCAGGCACGTGTTACTTCGTTACATTTGTACTCTTTATTTCGTGACTGTTATTTCTCTTTCCCCAAATATTCTTCAACCACCTCAGGACTTCCCTGTCCCTCTTTAGGCACTTCTTCTTACTAACTCAGCCACCAAGGCTATGATATCTCTCAAGCAATTATGTAACTCCAAACCCCTCTTCTTCAGTATGGTTACACAGAGCCTCTCTCCTCAAGACTCTCCAAAACAACTACTGTCTCTCTCTGGACCTCTCTGAAGGCACACTTTTAAAAGCTGTGGCAGCCAGCTTGTTATAGCTTGGTGAAACAGAAAGGTTTCTACTCTTCATGAGAAAAAGAGCAACATGGCAGTTTTGGAGAGAAGTCCAAAGGAAGAGATTGCAAGCGAACATGACAAAAGTTGCTGGATGAGACCAATGGTCTTTGCTGAGATTCTATGAACTCAGAGTAGTTCTGGAGCTACAAACATGCCTAAATCTATAACTGCCATCCTGTTGGTATTTTATACAAATGTACATTGCCTTAAACAGCTGTCACACGGTTGTCATACAGAGGAGGGTGCAGGTTTGGTCTCTGCTGCCCCAGATGGTAGGACCAGGTCTAATGGCTTACAGTTACAGGAGGGGTAGATGTTGATTGAACGTTAGAAAGAACTTATTGACAGTAAGACTGATTCAGGAATGAAACCAATTGCCCTGAAAGAAGTTGAAGTCTTGTTCTCCAGATGTCTTCAGAAGGAGTCTGGACAGCTACCTGCTCAGGTTGCTCTAGCTGGATTTCTTGCATTGAGTAGGCCATTGGACTCAATGGATAATGTGGCCCTTTCCAGTTCTATGAGTCTATGCTTCTACACATGCAGTTGTACTTTTTTGGCTATGGCATAACATCTATATTCTGTTCACAGTTGTGTAAGCAGGTGGAATGGTTGCATATGCAGTTCTTGCATGGTGTGTAACTGCTTGCATTTGACACTTTTGACAATAATTGGAGCTGAGAAAGCTCCCAAGTTTAAAATGAACTGATCTGTGCCCAAATACCTATCAAGATCAATTCATTTTTCATAAGCAAGCCTGCTTAAAACCAAACCTCTGGAAACTCTGCCATCTTCCATCCCAGCATCTGCTTTCACAAAGCCAAAAGAAAAAACTACAAGACTCTTATTTTGCAGAGCATGACATAAAATTTCTGTAGGTGGAACTAGGCTACTTCTCTCCTCTCATGCCCACATGAACTCTCCATTTAGCCACTGCAGCTCCACTCATAGCTATTCAGTGGTTGGTAGAGGGGGAGATTGGAGAAACAAATGTCTATGTCTCCATAGCCAGGTGCAGACCAAGATCCATTATGGTTGTCTAGAAGTCTTGGTGGATGATGTAATCACTTTATGTCTGGCTACGGGAATATAGCCAGACTCCTTTGTTTTCCACCAGTCACTGAATGGCTGTGGTGGGGGTGCTGTAGGGGCTAAATAGTGAGTCAGAATCACTCTTGCTGTCGCTAAGGAGCTGTACAAACAACCCCTAAGGGACAGCAAGGAGCCACCCCTTCTTCAGCAAGATCGGGGTCATGGCAATCTCACGCCGTGACCCTGATCAGGCCTCTGGTGGGTGTAGAAAGGAACTGCAAAAAGCAGATCCTTTTTGCACCCTCTAAGGTGCACCATAGCCACGTGGCTGTATGGTACCCCTTTGGTGCTGCATCATTTGCCAGAGGTACATTATGAAGCCACATGCCATCTGGAGTGGCGTGCAGCATCATGAGACTCTGGGGGTGGATGTTCAATTGAAATCTGGCCTCCTGAAACTGTAAACTGGTCCTACCTTCTGGTGCAGCAGAGAACAAACCTGCACCTTCCTCTGTGTGACAATCCTGTGACAGCTGTTTATGGCAACTTACATTTATATAAAACACCAGCAGGATGCCTGTCACAGATTTAGGCATGTGTGTAGCTCCAGAACCATTCTGAGCTCACGGAATCCCAGCAAAGCCAGTTGGTTGTTGTAGAGGGAATACCTCCTACCAAAAAAAAAACATATGTTGGACTTACACTTGTGTATGTCACTAATGAAATGCTAGCCTATGTTAAAATGGTCACAGATCTTCTTCTCACCTACCTCCACAATTGATAGAACTTCACAGATCCATTTTGAGAGGTCTTTCTTTAACTGTAGCAATAGAAATACTTAAAAGCAAAGCATGGCTGTACCTCTTTTCCTCATGAAATGTCACCTTGAACCTAGTACTTTGGTTCTTATTATAAGTTTAATTTGTATTTATTGGTTACTGCCCTGCTTTACATTTGAGCTGCCCACTTAGCTTTGGACTTTTAAAGGAATCCCTTGGGAATGGTAAGTGTTCATCCTTTCCCTTTCTACCTATTTGCCTTTCTTCTTTCTTTCAGCGTGGCAGATGCCCTGGAGATGAGGCCTCAGAGTCTGTGGAAGGAAATGTCTAAAATGAATGCCCAGGTGCTCTTGGCTTGACCTTTCTGAGTTACCCAGTTCATCACCTGAAGGGACAGTGGCTAACATGGGTGCCCTGAACTGCCATGTTTTGATGTGAAACATTGCCTTTGTCAAATAAAATCAAGGAGAAATATATTATCTACCCACCAAAATTCTGCGCAAGGAAAAAATGTCATTTCCCCCAACTTGTATATATTTGGAAAGTTAATCATTCATTGAGAGCCTGTGTCAAGGTTGGGCAACACAATACCCCACAGGTGGAGATAAGGCTTTATCATGCTATGCAACCCATGTGTTGAACAGCAGTCCAGTGCAATGGAATGCAAAACTGGAAGCAAAGGTGAATACAATCCATACATCCATACTATTGACATGGGCACCTTCAATTTCAACAGCACTACATATATAACTCTGCTTCTGACATCTTGAATTGAATATGGGCATCCCACATTAAAAAGAAAAAAAAGTCCAGATGCTTTCATAGAGCAACTTTGGCATGCAGAAAACATAAACAAGATTCTGGCCCTAGTTTTAGATTTTGACTTATGATGAATTATGCATCGTCAACATGCTAGTCCAAGACACCAGAACATCTTTGTCACTTAGCACCAGAAGGTGTTGTTGTTTGATATTAAGTCAACATTGACTTCTGCTGATACTATGAATGAGAAACCTCCAAATTCCCTGGTCATCAACTGTCCTGATCAGATCTTGCAAACTCAGGACAGCCAAGGACTCCATAGTGTGGCCTCTCTCTTTTCATACTGCCTTCTATTTTTGTTGGTTATTATTGTTGTTGTTTGCCTTCTAGTTGTTTCTGACTTATGGATTCCCTAAAGTGAACCACTCTGGGGCTGAGAGTGTGTGACTTGTCCAATGGATTTCCATGGCTGAGCAGGGAATCTAACCGAGTTCTAGTCCAACACTCAGACCACCACACCAGGCTGGGTTTTTCATTTTTTACCAAGCATTATTATCTTTTCCAGTGAATCACAACATCTCATGATATGTCCAAAGTTCAACAGCCCCAGTGTAGTCATCTTTGCTTCTAGTGAGAATTCAGGCCTGATTTGCTCCAAAAAAACCCTGCTGTTTCATGTGCAGAGAATGCAATTTTCTTTGCAAAATACCCATGTGCAAATTATATGTTGAAGAAGTCCTGAATTGTGAATACATTCCAAAAAACCCTGCATGGCTTTCAAAGACTTTCTCTGAGAGAGAAGAAAATTGCTAAAATTACTCATCCCTTCCTGTGAGAAGAAAATTAGTGAGGAATTACATCTGTGCCCCCGTCATGCAAGGATATACAACTAAAGCACTCCTGAAATATGGCTACCTAGCTTCTCTTTAAAGACTTCAAAAGCAGGAGAGTCTATCACCCTCCAAAGTAATTTATTCCAGCATGGGACAGTTCTTATCATTAGGAAGTTCTTCCTGATGTTTAGCAAGAATATATTTTTCTTGCAATTTGAATCATATCCTAATCTAGGGAGGAATAGAAAAAGCCTCGCTCTGTCTATTTTATGACATCCCTTCAAATATTTAAATATAGCTATCATGTCTCAGGGTGCATTTACACTATAGAAATAATGCAGCTTGACACCAATTTAAGTGTGGTAGCTCTGTCCTATGGAATCCTGGGATTAGTAGTTTTACAAAGCATTTAGCCTTATCTACCAAAGAGTGCAGGTGTCTCACAAAACTGCAAATCCCGAAGCAATACATTACAATACAATACCAACCTGTGATACTCAGGTTGCATCTGCACTGCAGGACTAATGCAGTTTGACAATACTTTAACTGCCATGGCTCAAAGCTATGGAATTCTGGGATTTGTGGATGTGTGAGTTATTTAGTCTTCTCTGGACTTTATGACATGGAGGAAAACTATAAGTTTAAGTGGGGTTTAGCACATGAAAACTGTGCAATTACTATTAAATCGCAATTAAGACTTTCAGACACAGTGCACTAAAAGAGCCATTATTCTGGGAATAACCAAAGAATAACCAGGCAATAAACAGCAAGAGTGCATTTTGGGGATTTTCCCGTTAATGATTTGTTGCTGTTTATTGCCTGGTTATTCGTGGGTTAATGACACTTTAATTGCTTTTCAACATGACACCGTGTGAAAACCTTGATCACAATTGTGCAACATTCACAGGATATTCCTGGAATAATGGCTGGTTAATCGTGACATCCTGTGAAATCTTAATTGTGAATGCGTGATTTTCATGGAATAATCCCTGTTTATACCTCCAATTGTCCCTGTGTGACAAAGCTGTCTGTCAGAGACCTCTGGTGCCACAACAAGCTATGAATCCCATGAGTCCATAGCATGGAACCATGACATTTACAGCAGTGTTAAACTGCATTTATTCTGCAGTTTGGTAGCAGCCTAGGTCTTCTGGATGAACCGGGCCTGATCTGATGCATAGTAACTGAGATTCTGCTCATACAAATGAAAGACGCAGCTGAGCTGATCCAGCAGATGCTGAAAGTAACTTGTCATGTCAGTTGGTGGCAAAAGCCTCCTCCCTGGGCACTTTTCCAAGGGGAGGGAGGTCTGCCTCTCTCTTAATTTCTTCATTTCCATATCCCAGCGGGGAAAAGTCTTTCACAGGCTCAGTCACCTCTCTTTGGAAAGGCAATCCCGACCAATATGACACAACCTAACCACGGCAGATCACCTTCCATAAACCCGGAGACATAAAACAAGCCAATGACCTCCTCAACAACCATAAATATAAATTTAACGAAGGCAGCACTTATTCATTAGGCAGGAGTCTAGAGAAACGACTCCCAAGTCCTTCAAAAGAAAGTGGATCAGCTAATGTCACTTTCCACAAGTATCTGCCCATGCCAAAAAAGAAGGGGAAAAAAGGAGAAAGGGAAAATAAAAAAGGGGGAGGAGGAAGCCCAAAGTCAGCAGGACAGTGAGGGCCTTCTCTGAAAATGAGCCTTGGCAAACTGACCAGGGCAATAGAGTTATCTTGTGCCATCCAGGGTGCTGTGGGTGACTGGAAGGGACAGGCGGGGAGATTGCTAGGGACAAGCTGACACACAGGGCTGTTTTCCATTAGAAGTGCCACTGTCATCACAGAGGCTGCACTGATCGGTCTTGAAAAAATACATTTCCAAAGGCCAGAAGGAGATGCTATAATATGTATCGGGACACTGCTGAAAGAAGAAGATGTGGATTCCTTCCTTCCTTCCTTTTCTGCCTCTCTTTTTCTCTCTTCCCCTTTCTTCCCTCCCTCGCTGCCTCCCTCCCTCTCTCTCTCTCTTTCTTCTTCCTTCCTTCTTTTTTCTGTCTCTCTCTCTCTCTCCTTCCTTCCTTCCTTCCTTCCTTCCTTCCTTCCTTCCTTCCTCTCTCTCTCCCTGACTGCCTGCCTGCTTGCCTGTCCCTCCCCTTCTGACTTCCAGGCCCAGCATGCAAAATTGAAGTGACACTCTCAATGAACATGGCTTCCCTTTTCCTAATTAGCACATCTAATGCCTTCTGGAGGAATTTCTTACACAGAAATGACTTCAGAAGATGCCCCAAAGGTTCATTATCGCATGACAGGTCCTGTGTGTGTCTATGGGGAGGTTTCTCCAGAAAGGTCATGGGTGAGTGTTTGTAGAAAACCCCTCTTACTATGTGGAGACAAAATGGACAGCCCAATTACACTTAATTCATAGCGATACTGTGTAGTAATAATAATCCTAACACTGGAGAGAGGAGATAGTTAGGGAATAGGACTTGTCTCCATTTAACTCAACAGCTTGTGCTGATCATTGTTAAGAGACACTAACAATTTCTTCCTTATTTGTCCCTCTTTCCTCAGCAACTTTTAAGCAGAATCCTATGTGTATAAGGTGTCTATGAAATATAAATGAATTTTGTGTTTCGACTGCAATTCCATCTCCAAGATATCTCATTATGGACATATATGCAAATACAGGTTTCCTAAATCCCCAAATATCCAAAATCCAAAACACTTTTGGTCCCAAGCATTTTGGATAAGGGAGACTCAACCTGCATCATTGTTCCGTGGATTTTGGATTTTGTTGTATTTTACTGTATTTTGCTGCATAGCCAACACGGCTATCTCTGAATATGTTTCCTGGATTTGAAGACACTTCAAACTTTAATGAGATGAAGACAATGGACCAGGACTTACTTCTTTGAGTCTACCTCCAACAAAGGTAAAACTCTTTCATTTGGATTGCAACTGGAAGGTTTTTACTTATACAGTACCTTATTTTTCCCCCCAGATGTAATGTTACAGAGATTTCTTTGGAAATATAATGTTCTCTCTCCAAGAAAGAGGCAGTTAGCTTTGCACAGATCAGTGACAGCATGGATCTCAAGAAAAGTTAATTTTCTGTCGCTAATGGAAATGAAATTTTATTTCATGTAACTTTTGTGTGTTTTCAAGTAATTTCCAACTTATGGTGACCCTATGGGATTTTCTTGGCAAGATTTGCTCAGAGAGTGTTGCCTTCCTCTGAAACTGGGAGAGTGTGACTTGTCCATGGCCACCAGTGGGATTCCATGGCTGCGTGGGGATTCAAACCCTAGTCTCCAGAGCTATAGTCCATCATTTAAACCACTATACTACTCTGGCTCTCTTTGAAATTTCATTACCTATCTTTTATTGCTATATCTCTTTGGCCCTCACCTGGTCAAGAAGCAAGGTGGCATCTGCCTACATTTGAGATCACTTCAGGTTATTGTAACTGACAACAGAAGTAACAGCTGCAACAAAATGTGCTTCTAACATCACCAAAGGCGGGTTACAGACCTTTGGGGCTGGCTGTACCCGCCCTTTCCCCGGTGTATCGGGGCCTCAGCTGCCAAACCAGCCGCTGAGCCCCGATCCACCCTTTCAGGCTGCGGGGAAGCGGCAAAAGGCCCTTCCCCACAGCCTGAAAGGGGTGTCCTTGGGGCTTCAAGCCCAAGGACACCCTGCGGCGGCAGGAGGAGAGAAAGGGTCGCTTCCCCTTTCTCCTTTGTCCACTGGGCGCAGCTGTCGAAGGCTGCGCCACGGACCAAACAAGGAAGGAGCTCTGAAACGGAGCTCCTTCCTGCTCCCCCGCTAAGGGTGCACTATGCGCCCTGGCGTGGAGTGAGGAGTCACGTCCGCGCCGCCCCGTATAGAGATGGTGCGGTCGTGACGTCTTCATGGCGGCGGCCGTGTGGAACGCCGCCGCCATTTTGTGTGTGCAGAGCGTGCACTAGGGTTGAGGTGGTGCTGAAGAAAAACCTCCGTCCTATAACCCCATTGCGCGCTCTGCACGCACAAAACGGCCCGTTTGTAATGGGCCATAGTTCTGCGGGCAGAACTACACCATGGCGTGCCTTTCCAGCAATCACAATTTAGCTGCTACAGACACTATTTCCACTTCCATTTAATAGCTGGTGGATAGGAAGGGTGGAATCAGAGAAACCTTAACCAAACGCAGAACTCTTACATGAGCTGTTGATATCCACTGGGGTCTTCTATCAAAGGGAAGAGATGTGTGCATAAAAGACCAACAGGATGGCAATCAACAACAGCAAAGCATGCTAAGCTGTGAGCCAGGCAAGTGCTCTTGGTTGCAGTATCATGGCTGAGACCCTAGATACTGCTGCCTAACTGAATGCATGCCTGAATGTATATCTGAAAATGCATGCATACCTGCATCTGCAGGCCCAACTCCACTTCCAGAATCTTGAAGAGAATACGGAAGTTCTGTCCCAGAAAAATAAGTCAAGCTGTAAGGGAATTTATGCATACCTAGGCAGGTTAGGGGGGTTAGTAACAGATGCTCTATGTCAGTGGTAGTCAAAGTCTGGTCCTCTAGGTGTTTTGGACTTCAACTACCAAGATGTCTTGGGCTCCTGGGAACTGAAGTCCAAAATAGCAGGAGAACTAAAGTTTGGGAACCACTGTTGCAGGCTATATTGCAAAGAAGGCCATGACAAACCACCTCTGAGTATTCCTTGTCTAGAAAAATTATGTGAAATTCAATGGATCACCATATAAATTAACAGGCTACTTGAAGGGATGTAGAGACATGCACAAGTTATGAACAGGACTCTGGACACTTTCTTCTAGGGTTTCGTCGCCTCCCAATCTGCTTTGGCCATATGCAAGTGTTATCAGTAGCAGCAGGGATCACAGTTGCAGCTGCAAAGCCATCTCTGCAAGGTCAGGATTGAAATAAATAAATAAGCAAGCCAGTGGGAGGGCTCGCTTCACCTTCTGCTTAAATCCAATTTAAATCACTCTCCCCAAGCCTAATCTATATCCATAATTATATCATTTGGTACAACAAGCCTGCGAGAGGTCCTATGAAATTTATGTAGATTAAAATTCATGGGTGCCATACTACGGATTCCGTATTATGAAGATTGATTAGGACAGCTGATGCAGTGATTAAAGAAGTGCGCGTTTACTGTTGTAATTAATTAGGCATTCAGACACAACAATAACTGCAATAATGGGAAGAAAACGCTGAGCTGGCAGAAAATGGCAGCCCAGTCCTTGGCTTTCTTTTCTTTTTTTAGGTCTCTCTAGTTTGATTTCAGAAAAGGGATGGCCGGGATCCTAACTGGGCCAGCATGGTGCAAGTCTACACTTGCCTAGTTACACTGTGGTTGCATCACACAACCTTTCTGCTGGATACAAACATTGTGCAACCTAGTTCTTGTCTGCCGGTGTGTCTGCTTATTGTCTTGTTATGCAATGGGGGATGCACAAGGTTCCCCCACCACCCCCAATCCCAGTGAGTCAAAGGATACACTGAATGCTCTGACAAATAGTTAAGCACCATCCAGGAACGCACTGATACATATGAAATGGTATGGCACTCTGCTTATGCAGCCATGGAGTGAATGTGGCCCTTGTGCGATGGTCAAAAAATTACAACTGGATGAACAAAAGGAGTGTGCAATATTCCAATAGATTCCAGCCACTGATTTGGGGGAAGATCCAAAGGTGCATTAACTGGTCCATTCTCTTTCCCTTTTAGGACAGTAAGAGTGTCCAGGTTCAAGGTGTAAGTGTTCAGAAGTGTTTCCAAGGCTGTGTCTATACTGGAGAATTAATGCATCTTGACACCACTTTAACTGCCATGGCATCATGCTATGGAATTCTGGGATTTGTAGTTTTGTGAGATATTTAGCCTTTTCTGCCAGCAAGCACTAGTGCCACAGCAAACTACAAATCCATGAATTCCATGGGACTGAGCTGTGGCAGTTAAAGTGGTGTCGAACTCCATTAATTCTGTGGTGTGGTAACAGCCCTAGAATCGGCTCCTGGTTGCCAAGAGGCCTTGAAACTTGTGATGCAAGAGGGCAAACTGAAATAAACATGGCTAGTGTGTCAAGCCCTGTTTAGATACTCTTTCAAAATGGAGATGCAAATCTGTACTTATTTCCTTGGATGTGAGAATAAACAATTTCAAAAGTTTTCTCCTTCCTGGATGAAATGGTTGTTGTTGTTGTTGTGTGCTTTCAGGTTGTTTCTGACTCATGGCAGCCCTAAAATGACTCTATCATGGGGTTTTCTTGGCAAGATTTGTTCAGAGGCAGTTTACTACAGTGGTGCCTCGGGTTACGAAATTAATTCGTTCCGCGGCCGCTTTCGTAATCCGAAAAGCCTTCGCAAGCCGAAAACCCATAGGCGCTAATGGGGAAAAGCTGCGATTTCGTGTGAAATAGCGCCGAAAAGCACCAAAATTTTTTTCGTAACCCGAAAAAACATTCGTAACCCGGAACAGTTATTTCCTATGGGATTTTTTCGTATCCCGGAAATTTCGTAACCTGGGTATTTCGTATCCCGAGGTACCACATAGCATCATGGTTCCCACAGCTATGCTTATGCTGCAGTTAGCTGAAAACATCTTTTGCACAATGCTGAGATTGTCAGTCTGCATGCATTGTGCTCCTTATGCATGAATAAGTTACTATCTGAATTCCAGCCATATAAAGCTAGGGCCAAGATCCTCCAATATCAAGGAGATGGAATGTAATTTTATACTCATAGATTTATGTGATAATTGTGCAACATCAATGCATTCATGAATGGCAGCATTGCATAACTGAATGTAAAACCAAACATGAAATGCATGGCTGCAATATGTAATGTACTGTGGGCCCCTTGTAAAATGGTGTTGCATGTGCAACTCAGCCTCAAATTGAATATAGTGGTTCTGCATTGGACAAAAAAGTCCAGCCACGTCTGTAGGTGAATTTACCCAAGTAATGCCAGCCCAAATCTAAGCTGGTCTTTAAATAATAGTCACAAAGATCACTGGGTTTTTACTCCCAGGTTGGTTTGTATATAAGGAGTGGAGAACCTTTAGCTGTTCAAATGTCAAGAAGCCACTATTTCCATCTAGTTTGTCTTACCTGGGTAAGGGTGGATGCCGTTGGCAAAGACAGCTTCTGCGGCGGGTTGCCCATTAGCCTGTGGCGGTAGGCCAGTGAAACCGTTCACCCCAATGGGAGATGGGATGCTAGGCACGGCTGGTGCGGTGATGCCTGGAGGCGTGCTGCCACCTAGAGGGGGGCAGGAGGGGGGAGACAAAGTAACATTGTAAATATTACCAGTTTGGCAGTTGCATTGTCAGGTGTGCTTTTTATGCTGCAATTCTGCCATACTGGGCCTGTTTCATGTGCACCCATCGCTTCTGATGGTATATTGGATGCTTTAGGATGCTCCTAAGGTCCATATATATAACCAGTATTTTAAAATATCACAATGCAAAAAGCATTGCAAAATGCAAAAATCAAGAGGTTTACTGAACAATTCAGCATAGGCAAGGTTCTATCCCTGTATAGGCCAAAGAGTGTACAATTGCTGGGAAATTGGGCCTTTGAGAGTTACACACATAGCCATTGTCACTCCCACCCCCACCCTCCAAAACCTGGGGTAGGGTGAAAAAAGTCTCTCTCTCTCTCTCTCTGTGTGTGTGTGTGTGTGTGAGAAGAGAGAGAGAGAGAGAGAGAGAGTGCTATTGACTATTTCCCCCTGTTTAGGGTTGCTTGAGGCTTACTCCCTACCTTTTCCAGGCTATCTTACAGACTGACTCATAGGATGGTGGACTGTCCTTTTTTGGAGGTCTTCAAACAGAGGTTGAATGGGCATCTTTCAGGAGTGCTTTCGTTGTGTAGTCCTGTATGGCAGAATGAGTTGGACCTCATAGTGCCTTCCAACTCTAGGATTCTCAGGCCTATAGATAGGGTTGCCAGAATGAAAACTGGAGAGGGCTTCTGTACCATGAATGGTTGTGTAGAAGAAGAAATTTCAGCAGGTTTTGCTTGTTACCTGGTTGGATGACATGCAACACCTGCTGAAATTCCCTCTTCTATGCTACTATTAAAGGCACAGGAGCCCTCTTCAGTTTTCAGTGTGGCAACCCTATCTGTACAGGTCCTTCTTCAAGATAGAAAGTAACAGGAGTATGAAGTCTGCTTTAAAGAAAGGCCAAAGGAAGTTCCCAACTCTCTATAACCCTGGCCAAAGGTACCCCTCAAATCCTTGGATGCTATTGGCCATTTTGGAGCAAAATCTTCTAGCTCTCCAAAATTGAGGGGAATATGAAGTCTTTGGAGGAGTGAAAAAGAAGCATTGGATGCACATGAGAACCCCAGATCACACTATGTCCACCCTGGTGGAGAGTCTGAGCAATGGAGAATTGGAATTAGACTTTTCAATTCTGGCCCTTAACATCTACCTGACATCTCTGTACCAGATATCACATTCAGGGAAAGAAGGTATATAGAAACCTAACCTCCATAGATCCTCTTGATCACTATCTCACAGTTTCAATGGGCAGTGCTTGTATACATAGACCAATACACATAGGATACTACATGTATATAAGTCCAATTTGAATGTGACTTTCTAATCAGGGATGACAAGCATGTCTAAAATAAATAATAAATAAAATTTTTATTTATATGCCGCCCTTCCTACGATCAGGGCGGCTTACATCAGATTAAAACACAGATAACAGTGAGATTAAAATACACAACAATAAAATCAAGCAAACAAGCAAAAAAAAAGCCCCATAGCCCAACCTCTTGGCCACAGAAAGAGGAGGGAGGCCCACAGGATTTTTATTCGGGGAATGCCTGTTGGAATAGGAAGGTTTTAAGGTCCTTCCTAAATTGGGCCAGGGTAGTAGACGAGCGGAGCTCTGTGGGCAGCACGTTCCAAAGGGCTGGGGCAGCTATGGAGAATGTCCTCCGTGAAGTGGAGGCTAACCTAGCCCCAGGCACCTTCAGTAGCTGCTGCCCAGACGTTCTGAGGGTGCGAGGCGGAATGTACGGGGAGAGGCGGTCCTTTAGGTATCCTGGGCCCAAGCCATTTAGGGCTTTATAGGTAATTACCAACGCCTTATATTGAGCTCGGAAGCGGATGGGCAGCCAATGGAGATCTTTTAAAACCGGTGTTATATGGCTGGCCCTGGGAGCACCAGTGACCAGCCGGGCTGCTATATTCTGCACCATTTGCAGCTTCCGAGTTTGGTATAAGGGTTGCCCCATGTAGAGTACATTGCAGAAATCCAGTCTCGAAGTTACCAGAGCATGTACAACAGTTTCTAGGTCCCTCTGGGCCAGGTATGGGCGCAGCTGGCGAATCAGCCGAAGCTGATAACAGGTGCTCTTGACCGTCGCATTCACCTGAGCAGTCAGGTGAAGCGACGAGTCAAGAAGCACCCCCAGACTGCGCACGGAGTCCTTCACAGGGAGCGTGGCCCCGTTCAGGACAGGTGGAACCACCGCCATTCCTGGACCAGGAGAACCTATCACTAGTACCTCCGTTTTCTCTGGATTCAATTTGAGTCGGTTTTCCCTCATCCAGCCCATTACTGACTCTAGACAGGCCACGAGAGGAGAGACGCCATCCCCAGTCACTGCATCAGTCGGAGACATAGAGAAAATAATTTGGGTGTCATCAGCGTACTGATAACCCCGCGCCCCATGTCTCCGGATGATCTCTCCCAGCGGTTTCATGTAAATGTTAAATAGCATGGGAGACAGAATGGCTCCTTGAGGGACCCCAGTTTTTAGGGGCCTCTCGTCAGAGCACACGTCTCCCAGCTGCACCATCTGGGACCTCCCGGAGAGGTAGGACCGGAACCACTGGAGCGCAGTGCCCCCGATCCCCACCTCTGCCAGGCGTCCCAGAAGGATACCATGGTCTATGGTATCGAAAGCCGCTGAGATGTCCAAGAGCACCAACAGGGACACGCTTCCCCTGTCGACGCTCAGACGGAGATCATCGACCAGGGCGACCATGGCCGTCACAACCCCGTAACCCGCCCGGAAGCCAGTTTGAAATGGGTCCAGATAATCCGTTTCATCCAAGACCGCCTGAAGCTGGATCGCAACCGCTCTCTCGATCACCTTTCCCAAAAATGGTAGCAGCGAAACAGGCCGATAATTGTTATGTCTGGTGATAGGATGAGTGTACTGGAAAGGGAGGGACCATAACTCTGCTTTCTGACCAGGCATCAGCTTGGCTTCAGCCTCAGAAAACTTGTATTTGGAAAGAGAGCTGCCAATCCAGTGGTGGTTGGTGCCTTCCATGTCAGTCTGGGTTTCAAACCGAATTTTACAGGAGCTATTCATGGTGCTGAACACTAGTTCAAAAATAGATTCAGCATATTGGATAGTACCTCCAAGGGACTGGGTTTGCTGCCCCCAGTTGCCATTGATGGAGTCATGAAGATTTCCAGCCTCAGATCCATGGAATCCTTGAGCCAGCTGCTAAATGAGTAACCCAAGAAAACTGCTCTATTGTGCAACAGAAAGAATGGATGGCAAACCCACCCTCCACAACTTCTTTTCAAAGGAGGTCAAAATGCAATTGATGAATAAAGGGTGCTTAGTGAAGTGGAAATGGATGTTCTCATCACATGAGGAGATCTGCAGAACTTCCAGTACTAGCTTGGTGCTCATGGTGGACAAAAAGTCTGGTCCTTACCAGAGGTGGGCGTCATGGGTGTGGCGGCCAGGCCGTTCATGTTGAGCGCTGCCATCTGTTGCATCTGAGCTGCAGCAAAGGCTGCCATGGGGTTTAGGTATCCTCCTTGAGCCACGGATGCCATGATGGCAGCCTGTTGCTGCATCAGCTGGAACAAAGAGAGCAGGGAAAAAATATCACGCATTCACTGGCAGGGTTGCCCCACACCCTCCAACATTTCTCAGATGAAAGCCAGGACACCTGTGGACAAGCAGCATCAATATGTAGTCAAGGGGGCAGGAGTTATTAAGAAGAAAGAGCAGACAATATAGGAGAGGCTGCAGAAATTTGCTTTTGCCTGAGCCTGCTGGGAAGGGTAAGAGTCTGTCTCCTGAGTTCAGATAATGCAAACTACATTTGCACTTTGGTCTCAGTTTTCAACAATGAAGTAAGCTGAGGACAAAGGGGGAAAGCAGGAGAAAGGAGAGGGGAACTGGGACCTTTAAAAAGCAACTGAAAACCTAAGAGGATTAATGAGGACTGCTTCTGCCAAATCAGAACAGTTGGAGCATATGATGCCCCAGAAAAGAGGTCCTATGTGGACCAGGTACAAGTTATCTGATGGCCTTTTACATCTCCCTATATGAGTCTGAGCCCAAATACCTTAAAGGTACTAGATATTGTCTGATCTTAGAATCTAAGCAGGGTCAGTTGTAGTTAGTAGATGGATGGGAGAGTGCCAACAAATATCAGGTGCTGTAGGCTATATTTCAGAGGAAGGAACTGGCAAAACCATCTCTGAGTATCTCTTGCTCAAGTAAACTCTATGAAATTTGTGGGGTTGCTATAAGTTGACTGGTGACTTGAAAGCACATGGACACACAAGGAAACACACATCTGTTAAGAAGCAAGCTATTCAATCTGTTTTTCATATTCTTTGAGCCACCTTGAGCCCCAACACTGATAAAACAGCAGCAGCAACAACAACAATGACAACAACAGCTGTACACTTTCATTGCCTTGGAGGTTCTCCCTCCAACGCTCCCATTTTTTTAAAAGTGAGCTTTTTTAACAAGGTTGTCAAACAGGTAAAGAACTTGTATATGATTAATCTGCTGCCTTTTAGCGCATGACTCCATTAATTGATTGCATTATATATTTAAATACATTTGCATATTGTCAAATCCTGTCTGAGATAGGGAAGGCAGTATGAGATAACGTTTCAGTTTCATGAACAAAAGCTACAGCATCTTTGTTAGAAGAAGATGTACTTAACATGTTCTCTTTTTCATTTGCTTTCATAAAAAGTCATCTGAACCGAAGAGCTTCAGTCTTTACCTGTGCTCTAAGGTGTATCCATATTGCAGTATTAAAGCAGTTTGACACTACTTTAACTGTCATGATTCTATCTTACAGAATCCTGGGATTTGTAATTTGGTGAGGCACCCCAACTCTCTGACAGACCAGATGAACACTTCACTAAACTACAAATGCCCAAATTCCATGGTATGGAGGTATGACAGTTAAAGTGATGTCAAACTATTTTAATTTCTAACTAAAGTCAAAGCAAACTACCTAGTTTATCTCCTATTGACATGCTTTCTTTGATTAAGCAATTTATCTCCTTCCCTGGCAATAAAAGACACTTCATGAGAAAGGTGCTGCTCTCTTCCAACAAAGGGCCTTGTGACCTTTGCACTGAACAAAGATGTTTTATTATGAAATGAACCAAATATTATGGCTCTTCTTGTATTGATTTTGTCTTGAAAGTGTCAATACAAACAGAAGGTAGACAGCTCTGTGTTGAGTATTCTTTAGTTGCTTCAATCCTTGCATGACAAGGGGTTGGACTAGGTGGCTTTGAGATGTATGGTTCTATGAATCTGTGGTTGTTTTTGCCAGTAAGCTCAGATCGGAAGTTTACTTGAATAGTCATACCAAAAACCTCAAAACATGTTTCTTGGGTGTTGAGAAATCCTGATGAGAATAATTCTTGAGGGTAGAGAATCGTTGCAGTTCAGGACATTTTCTGTGCAAAATTCACATGTGGTTGTCTTACATCTAAAGTAGATTTCTTTGCTGAAAAAAATCTGTGCAGGAAATAATGTTTCTACAATTTCTATAGAAGACCTATGTGTAGAAAATACTATTTTACATGAAGATTCAACCATGGCAGAATCTAATCCACTTTAGAACTTCATTAACATTGGCATGTTTTGATGTTCCTCAATAATGTCCTTCTACCTAATCATATCCATATCATTATTGATTTGTTCTTTGGCCATTAGTAATTGTTGGAAGAATTTTGTTGTTTTTATATGTTGACAATTTATATCATTCCTGAATTGTAATAAAATAAAATTTGAAAAAAAGAAAAGAAATACCACATGCAAATTTTGCATGCATTAAGTCTCAAACTAGGAATAGATTTCAAAAACTATGCTGTTTTTGATATCTTTCTCAAAATGGAAATAAAATTGGTAAAATTACATGTTGATTCCTTCAAGAAGAAAATTAGCAAAGAATTCCATAGGTGTCAGATAGACTGGACTTTGATAAAGCTGAAGACCCTTCTTCCATAACATCTCAAGACAACCAGCAGGCTTGGTAACTCCTACTTTGTCTCTTTCCTTCTTCCCTCACAGGACTTTAAATCATCTTTCCCTGATGTAGAAAGCTATGCTCCTCGTATTGCATCAATAGAGTCTCATCCAGCAGAGCTGTTCAGGGTGATGAAAGAGTTAACCCAGCAATCTCCCACCCTGAACCCTCTTTTAGAACCAACTAAAGCCTGCTGTGACCTAGTTAATGACTTCTTTGCTGATAAAATCTCTCAGATAAGGGCTGATCTTGACGCCAGTATAATAACAGAAACTATGAGAGAGATGTCCAGTGACTCTGAGGACTATGTTAGACTGGATCACTTTGAGCTTGTAAATACCAATGAAGTGGACAAGCTCCTTTGATGTCTAAGGAAGACAACATGCCCCCTCGATCCCTGCCCATCTTGGTTGACCGCTCAAGGAGGGGATGCAGTAACAACTTTGCTTCATCCCTCAGGGAGGGGAAATTTCCATCTAAGCTTAAACAAGCGGTGGTTAAACCACTTCTGAAAAAAACCCTCCCTGGACCCTTTGATCAGAAACAATTACAGACCGGTCTCCTTATTACCATTCTTGGGCAAGGTGATTGAGAAGGTGGCTGCCTTCCAACTCCAGGTTGTCTTGGATGAAGGCGATTATCTAGACCCATTTCAAACTGGCTTCAGGGCGGGCTATGGAGTTGACACTGCCATGGTCGCTTTGGTCGTTGACCTCCATCTGGACATTGACAGGGGAAGTGTGACCCTGCTGGTGCTCTTGGACTTCTCAGCGGCATTCGATACCATAGACCATGGTATCCTTCTGGAATGCCTGAGGGAGTTTGGCATCGGGGCACTGCACTCCAGTGGTTCCAGTCCTACCTCTCGGGTAGATTCCAGATGGTGAAGTGTGGGGATAGTTGCTCCTCCAAGAGAGAGCTGACATCTGGCATCCCTCAGGGTGCCATGCTGTCCACCATGCTATTTAACATTTACATGAAGCCGCTGGGAGAGATCATCCGGAGACATGGGGCGCGGTGTTATCAGTATGCTGATGACACCCAAATCTATTTCTCTATGTCTCCAACTCTTGCAGTAACCAAGGATGACATCTCTCCTCTAAATGCCTGCCTTGAGTCGGTAATGGGATGGATGAGGGAAAACAAACTCAAGTTGAATCCAGAGAAAGCAGAGGTACTAGTGATAGGATCCCTGGGCCCAGGCAGAGAACTTTGCCAACCTGTCCTGGACGGGGTCATACTTCCCCTAAAGGACGAAGTGCGTAGTTTGGGAGTACTCCTAGACCTGTCTCTGCAGTTGTCATCTCAAGTAGATGCGATGGCTAGGAGTGCTTGGTATCAACTTCAGTTGATACACCAACTGCGTCCTTACCTGGACCGAAAGGACCTTGAAGCAGTGGTACTTGCACTGATAATCTCTCATTTAGATTTCTGTAATGCGCTCTACATGGGGCTACCTTTGTACCAAGTTCAGAAACTTCAGTTAGTTCAAAATGCAGCAGCTAGATTGGTCACCAGAGCATCGAGGTTTGACCATATAACACCAATACTAAAATCTCTGCACTGGCTGCTGATTAACTTCCGGGTGCAATACAAAGTGTTAGTTATTACCTTTAAAGCCCTAAATGGCTTGAGCCCGAGTTACTTGGGCCTCTCCTTACACAATCCACCCCGCACTCTCAGAATAATTGGGAAGAATTCACTAGACTAAATAAATACCAGGCTAGTGACCACTTCCCACAGAGCATTTTCTGCCGTGGCCCCCAAGTTGTGGAATGATTTGCCGGAAGAAATCCGTCTCATTACCACCTTGGATGCTTTCAAGAAGGCACTGAAGACGAATCTCTTCCAGTGAGCCTACCCACCAAACCTGCTGTAAAATTCTCACCTCTGTCAGTGTTCTATGTTTTTTATAGAGAGTCAACCAGCTGTATTGTATTGTATATGTACATAAATATATTTTATGTCATGTATTTAATATTGTTGAAATATGTTTTTATTGTTGAAATTTGCTGAGTGCTGTAATCCCGCCTCGATCCGCAGGGAGAGGCAGGAAATAGAAATAAAATTATTATTATTATTATTATTATTATTATTATTATTATTATTATTATGGCTTCAACAGCTTGCATAGAGAATACTGTGCCTTTTTGGTTGTTTTAATAAAGTTATTCTTGCAATATGGAACACCTCCATTTTTTGTCCCCCAAATATTCATGAATTAACATTCATGCGCTGGAACAACCTCTGGTCTGACTTCTTTCTGTCATTCTTATGCTCTTGTACTTTCCTTCTTAAATTCTGGTACCCCCTAGATTTTTTTGATGACAATAAGTACACTGGTACTTTTATGTTCAGAAGTAGAACAGCTTCTCATGACTTATATTTCAGTTTCATGTAATGAATATTCCCTGTAACCTTGCCCCCTCGTGGTGACTTCTAGAATTCATCTACCCAGGGATTCTCCAGCTTTGACTGTGAGAATCTATATGACCTGCTTTTGAAAACAACTTGCTGGATGAAGAGAACTAGAGATCCTGAAAGCTTATATGCATTTTTGCACCTTTAATTAGACAAATAAAGATACTAGTTTCTGGTCAAGGTGCAAAGTATTAGTTATTACCATTATTACTGACATGGTTTGAGTCCAGGTTACATAGAGGATTAGCTTCTGCTGTATAATCTGCCCTAAACACTCTGGTCCTCTGGGGGACATCTACTTCAGTCAGCCAAAACTAGGCTAACAACTGTTAGGTAGAGGACATTTTCTTCAGTCGCCCCCAGATTGTGGAATGACCTGCTGGAGGAGATTCATCAGCTGGATATACTGCCAGAGTTTTAAAGAGCACTAAAGGCCAATCTCTTCCACCAGGACTATCCAGATGATTTTTAGATTATGAGTCTGAAAATATTATTTTCACATGTATTTGTTTTATGTGCTCTTTTAATTGATATTATGCATTTTTAATGCGTCCAGTCTCTTGTATTTTAGTCTGTTATTGTTTTTTGACTCAATCTATAGAGAAAGGTGGGTAAGAAATTGTTATTGTTTTTAGCTGTGATTCCATATCAAGGTCTATATGGTGTAATTTTCTGAATATCTCTGGAGCAGCTGAAAACAAGCTTGCTCCATCCTCAATATAGCATCCTTTAAAATATTTAAACATGGCTAGCATGTCACCCCTTAACCTTCTTTTCTCCAGGGTCAACACATCAAGATTCCTCAGACTACTCCCCACCAGCTGCCACTGACTTGCATGTGGAAAATGTAATCTTAGAAGAGACATTCCACCCTCAGTGTATGTGGAGGAGAAAAGGGGATGCTTCTTAAGACAATGCCTGTTGTGCCCGATTGTTACATCATACCAAAGCAAAAGGAAGTTTTGCTTCCCTCGTTTTAGAAATAGATGCATGTGGAATTGATTGATTTGCATTGTAGGGTGGAAGAGTCTTTCTAAACTTCTGATCTTAGAAGCTAAGTAGGTTCAAACCTGATTAGTGTTTGGATGGGAGACTGCCAACCAATACCAGGTGCTGTACATTATATTTCAAAGAAAGGAACTGGCAAAACCACCCCTGAGTATCTCTTGCCTTAAAAAAAACCCTACGGAATTCATGAGGTTGCCACAAGTCAACAAGCAACTTGAAGGCATACACACACCCCTTATTATTCTATAAAACATTGTGAGTTCCCATTGGTTGCCTCCACCCGCCATGCATTCAGTAGCTTTCTCCTTTCAAACAGAAATATTGGAAAGGTAGAACTGATTAAAGTTCAACCAGACACATAATTGTGCTGCTAGTATCAATGAATATGAGGTATAGTAGCTATATGTCAGAGGAACTGGCAAAACCACCTCTGAGTATTCTTTGTCCAAGAAAAACCACCATCTTGAGGGGGAGAGAGGCC